>NC_079154.1:74711969-75023454 GCF_947563725.1 Argiope bruennichi | reverse complement strand
GGAAGTGTAAAGTAGAGAGTGTTTGACATTATCTATGCTTTTCATACGTCATCCTTCCCAATCGTGTTGCTGACAACTTAAAATTTAATTTCATTTACATTCATTTGAAAAAGAATTATCAAGAATACATTACATTTTTAAAAATCTCTCTTGTCGCAGGTGTTTGTGAGGTTAGAGGAATGCCTTAACGTGCAATATCCCTTCAAATATCTTAATATATTTAAGACTTGAATCTTAAGTATGAATTTGATATTCTTTTGCTATTTGTTGAACATAATTTCGATGCTTTGTCATTATAATAGAATTTTTTGGATATAATCATATCCCTTGACATATTTTAATAAGGAATATGAAAACGAAAGTTGAAGAATGATGAAATAAGGAATATTTATTGTATGTGGTTTTCAATTAAATACATTCTATCATTCTTTTTATACATTACATTTTGTTTGGAAATAAATGACCATTATTGGATAATTATTAGTTTTACCCCTATGAAAGCAATTTCATTTAATTTTAGATTTTATGATTATATAAAGCAAACTTTTTATAGATCATTATTTTATGTTTATATACATCTTAGATGACATGGATTTTGATAAAATGGTAGAAATCTGACATCAAACGTTTAAAATGTGCATTCAGTAAATGCAGTAGAGCGGTCTGAAAATAAAGGACGATAAATTTCTTCAATCTTGCAATATATTTAGGTAAATATATTACGTAATATTTTATTTTAATTTATTAAATAAATTTAAAATTATATGTTCTAAAAAAATTCTAAATGTAGATACATTTTTAAAAATTAATTATGGGTCACCACCAATAACTTTTCAGTGTTCTAACTATCCCGGATGTATACGAGAATTTCAAAACTTTAGAGATACAATTTAATTTAACAATTACCTATGTCCTATTAATTAATTTGCGAGATAACATTTATTTCGATTTTAACTTGAAATGTTAGTAACTACATCAAATACTCGTTCAAACAAGTAATGAGAAATCTTAAATAACTATTTAACATCGCAATCATAAGAATTGCATGGATTGTGCTAGATACTAATGATAGTAAATTCTTGAAAGCTGTTTAGATAATCCAAAGAAAAAGAAGAAACTGGGAAAATCCTTTCTAATAGCTTCGCTTTATCCTCACAATGAAGTAATTAGAGGAATTACCTTGCATTACCTTCCTTATTTTTCCTTGTTCATTGTATCTATCTACGGTTATGTAATTATCTACATTCTATCTACAGTAGCCGCCACATTCTAATATACTGTGGCCAGTAAAACTACGTTCAGTCTGCCGACTCCAGTTGCAATTTGGGCTTTGAAACTATATAAACTTTGAGTACTATATAAACATATCTAAATATAGTTTAAAAGCTACATGGCCGAATATAAGAAACTTTTGAATTTTTAACAACTCGGAGGCATACTTTATACACAAGAATCGTGGTAAAGAATACGTCCGTCTTCATAGTTACAGAAGAGCTGAAGAGCAAAATAGACCGAAATTTTCCTTTCAATGGTTTTTGTTATAAGGTTTTGACAGGAATTGCATTGATACGTGTCGATTTATGATAGAGAAATTTAAGTATCTTTAAAAAGAATGTGGTAAGCATTAAGGATTTTTATTCCTTCGATCAGAGCGTGATAACCAGCTGAATTTACAGTTTTCTGGAGCGCATGTTAAAAGTAATTAAATAAAAAGGGAAATTGGATCAGGAAATAAGTGATCATTTTAGAATGGAATTAATATGGGTGAAATTAAGATAAAAAGTAGGAAATTAATTAAAATTTAAACAAGGTTAAGAGATACCATTACACATACACACACATATTACTTACTTATCATAGTTTGTTAAAAAAATGATTTAATATTCTGTAATGGTTGTCCTAAATCTTATCCCCAGGGTTGTAATGTCTCACTTAACCAAGTATATATAACAGTGATATTCAATTTCATCCAGACTCTGATTTTATCCCTGTGTTACTTATCTTTTACCTTCTTTTACATTAATAAGAAGTAGAGAAAATAGGATGGGAATTACCAAGACACACGCAATTAAAGTATCATACCATTCGTTTCAATTCCAGTCGGCGACAGTTTGAAATTTTTTTTGCATTTGCTTCGGAGAGAAAGAAAGATAAAGCAATCTCGGAATAAGTTAATCAAAATTCTAGCAGAAATTGAAGTGAGCTGTGGAATGTGGATGGAAATTGTAAAGAAAGCACCAAAGAATGTAGCTTCCTAGCAGTTTCATCCGCTTTCGGAGTTTTAAATATATTGGCCATTCTAAAATTCGTCCTGTTTCTTTAGATATTTATTCTTCAAATTTTTGAATTTGAATAATTAGCTCGAAACTCTTGTGAGTGTTGCATGTATACATGGCAGATGATTCTGACAATGACTAATGCCGAAAAAAAATTTAAATATGGAACAAAATATTTTGCATTTTTATATGGATCTATTTGATTTTCCTTTAAATTCAACTTTGTTTGTTGGAAACCGGAAGTTGTAACAAATATAAGGATAGCCCTCTAGAGGCGAGAGAAACAAGTAGTCAATGAATGACCGCCGAAAAATGTAGTGTCGTTAGTGTTGGGATGAAGCGAGCGGACTATTTTTCTGGCGTAGGAATATCTGTGTGATTACGCTTTTGCTTTGTTCCAGCGCATTCCCCCCGCGAACTGCTTAACATGATGCTGTGCGCGTGATTGTCAATATCTGTGTTCTTTTCTTTTCCTTTCCTATGTCTAATAAATGTGCTGTCTTCAAGAACCATGCTGAGATTTATTGAAAAGTAACAACAGTTAGGATTCGTCTAATTTGTTTAATGCGTTAATTGTGTTATATCGAATTGTTTGTGAATGTAACGCATTAGATCTTAAATATAATTTCATTTGAGCTATACAGGGTTTCTCAACCAATTAAATAATTTCTTTATCGGCGAAATGGAAACATTTTTGTTCTCTTGAAGATTTTAGCATATAATTAAAAAGTTATTTGCTTATTTTAAATCTTTTTCATTAAACATAGCAAACGACCCATCAAAAGACAAAATTGTCCCTAAACCTATTATCCCAGACCCAAATCGTTCCGCTCTACAAAGCCCTGACTCGTGTGTGAATCGTAGGAATGAAAAGTAATTCATGACCAGCTGTTCATATGATAGGAACGATTCCATTCTGTTCTCGTACATAAAAAATTACCCCGGATTTTGAAATATTAAAATTTTCACACTAACCGGATTCATAGAGTTATGTGAGAAAATATTGTGGTCATAAATGAGCCAACTGTATGTGATTTTCAATATTTGGTACATTTATATTCAGGTTTAAAACAATCCATATCCGATTATTAATACGAATAAAAGTATATAAACTCCTGTTAAATAATCTTTCAATCAGTTACAGGTTAACAAAAGATCACATTGAGCAAATTTTCACTTTACTACTGTTTGACATTATTCAACGTTATTTAAGAATGAAATATTAATCATAATCATAATAGAAAACTTACTTTACCTTTCCTTTTAATTCACAAAATATTAAAATAGGAAAAAATTTCCTGCAAGAGAAAATTTCAGCAATATTTTCAGAGTTTTTATATGTCATAACCAAAAAGGTGTAATTAAAGACATTGATACATAATATGATTTTCAGTTCCACGCACCGCCTAAAATTATTATTATTAAGTCAATTAACTTTATATTAAGTTAGGATAGTTTCAGGTGTTCATGTATTTATGTAAGACAAAGCAAAAGATTTTCTTTTTAAATGATAAAAGCAAATTTCGTCTTGAATATAAATAAAAAATGCATTTTTTTTCGTGCCATTCTTTATATATTTCACTATAATTAAAAGGTTTTGTCTTAAATTGATATCTTTTATTAGGTCCGTTTATTTATATTCATTTTAAATAGATCAGAGAAAAAATACAAAAAAATATAAAAAAATATAAGAAAGATATATAGACATTCTTTTTATAACTCCTTATTTCAAGTATTTGCTTTGTCACTTAAAATGATAAAATGTATATGAAATCAAGTATATTCCATTTGTTTTTATTTATCGAAGCGTAAGATGGATAACTAGAACTACGAGAGTGCTAATCCAAATTCCAGCTTGAAGAAAGATGGCTGGAATTCGTAGAATTAGAAGAAGAAAGCACAAAAGGAATTTCTTCCTAGACATTTTCATCTCCTATGAAAGCCATAAGTTTATATATATATATATATAATTTAATTCTAGGCCTTATTTTTGTTTTTATATTTTCTATCCTGCGAATGTTTGACGCGCATCTGTCATATCGGAATATTTTCCTTATACTTTTGATTCCAGAAATGTGAGAAGAAAAAAACAATTTGTATCTGGAAAGAAAGTTTCAAGTTAGTCCTGAATGTATACATTTATTTAATGCAGATATCTAAAAACTTCTCGATGTACGATATTTATTTATTTTTTTGAACCGAAAAAGGATTAGAAAGATTGTCATGTTATTTTATGAAATTTATTTTTAGGAACTGTTTTATTTTGTATTTTTTCTGACATTTCTAGCACCGAATCATTGGAAGCAATAAAACTAAAGGAACATAAAATAGCTTTCCCTATTTGAAGGAATCTGCAAAAAAAGGTACGCAATGAGCTAAATTATATAGCAGATAGTGAAAAGCACTAAAAAAAAAATTCCACAAAACAAAATGTCAAAATTTGGCAATGAATATACAGAAAATCAGCACACTGAAATGAGTTCACAGAAAAAAAGGTTATAATGTTTATTAATAAAGTTTTTTTTAATTTCATATTATATGCTTTTCGTCTGTATATGTACATATTTTACTACCCGGAAATTAACGATATTTTAATTAATTATTTTTTTGTACCTGTACTGTAATTATAGACAAATTTTCCTTTCGACAATTGTCTTTGCAAGAAATAAGTTACCCACTTCAGAGGGCTCGAAAATGCACTCGTTCTATTGATCCAAATGAAATAAGATTTGAACTACAGATTATTGAGATGATGCGTTTTACATTTATTAAATAAAAAAAAATCTCACGAAAGTTCACCGTTAGGTGGCATTATAATACACATCGCATATTTAATATGGTTTATAATTGCTAAATAAAGTAAAATAAAAATAGCTCAATATTTCCTACTACATTTTCAACAATATGCTCTAATTGGAGAACCATATTTTCTATAAACGACCGAAGTGAGTCTGCCAGGATATTAAGAATATAGCGCCAAATGTTGTCCTTCAGATCTGGTAGATATGATGGCCTTTGAGGTAGATATTGTCCTTCAAATAACCCCACAACCAAAAGTCGCAAGAGCAAAAGTCCGGTGAGTGAGGAGGCCATGCTATTTGAAAATGACGGCTAATAACTCCTATTTCTGTGAAATGCTGTATTAACAATTGCTTTATGCGACGATCAATATGAGGTGGTGCACCACTCTGCATGAAAATGATGTCTAGAAAGCATCCATGCTGTAGAAGAGTTGGGAACTTATAAAACCTATAGTGTATCATGGTACCGTTGTCCTGTGAGAGAACAGGTTTGGATTCCATTTGAAGTTATCGTTTCAAAGAAATGCGGTCGAATGATAAAGGTAGCTGTGAAACCCCACCATATTATCACTTTTTCAGGATGCAATGGTTGTTCCTAGATAACGTGAGGGTTTTTCTCGACCCAAATTCGACAGTTGTGGGTATTAACTTGCCCATTGAGGCAAAAGTGGGCCGGATCACTCCACGTAATGTTCCATGGCCAAGTCGTGTTAACCACTGCTCGAGCAAGGAGCTGAAGTGCAAAATTTTAGACCTCAAAGTCTTCGTCCTGCAACAGGTGCACAGACTTGATTTTGTATGGATAAAAATGCAAAATATATCGTACGATTTTTCGTACAGTTGAATACGGTATATCCAGAACACAGGAAACAGCTGGCAAACTCACACTATTATGTGGCGATTGACTTATTTTCGATGCTGGAAGACGGGACCTTTTTTCGTCCTCTGCCTGAAAAAATGCCAAGTTTCCCCTAGTTTTTTCAAATTTCTAGCTAATCTTGCGTAAGGTACCTGGAGACATTGAACCTCTTCGTATCTGCTTCATACTACGAAATTCCTTTACAGCTGCAACGGAGTTTTGTTGGTTCTGGTAGAACAATTTCACCAGTAGCGCTTTTTCCGACAACGCAGGCATGACGAGCAGAAAAGAAAATAATGTTCGTGCAGAATCCGCCTTCTTATTATCCAAAGAAAAATGGTAATAGACATGAGCTGTAACGCAAATTATTTTTCACATTTTCATTTTATACAAATAAATGCCATTTGTGTTACAGCGCCAACTACTAGTAAATTTTTATACTATTTTTTTTTAATAAATGAAAAGCTCATCATCTAAATTATCTATAATTCAAATTGTATCTTATTTGGACCAATAGAACGCATAGAGCCCTCTGAAGTGGATAACTTATTTCTTGCTAACCCTGTATATTTTAAGATATACATTTGCTACAATGTTCGCTTTTTCGAAGTTCATTTGTCTACATCTGCCACAGTTTCCTCATCAAAGTTGGGTTACATTCTGGACAATAACTTTAACTGGAGTTACCTCTAAACAAGCAGTTATTTTAAGACCATACTGAAGAGTTTAAAATAAAAAAAAGATTTAAAATATTTTAATTCGGATATTTAAATTCAATACGTACAAATTAATTATATACGCACAGAGTTATCACAAAAAATGATTCCTTAATGTAGGCTTTGAAGATTTCTGAACATAATTAGAAAAAGTCGAGTAATTTTAAATATTATAATTCAACAGTTTTTAATATTATAGCAAACGATATAAGAAATAATCCAATGAAACCCACAGTTTTTACCAATCCGTAACTGTTCTAAAATAAAATGGAAAGAGCATCATTCCCCGCAGAATTTCATATGGAGTAGTATGTATCTAACTTTCGAAAATATGTGTAATAATTCATGTTAAATAAATATACAGTATCTAATATCTCTTTGAGAAAAGATTATGAATATACCCGAATTTTGGATTCACTGCTATTTCACGATTAATTCTTAAAAATCGTTCAGAAAGTTATAATATTTGGAAAATAAAATGAAAAAGTACAAACCCTACAATCCTTTCTATTTATCATGTGAAGATTTCCTTGCTTTCTTCAATTTTATCTCTCTTCATTATTCCGAATTTAGAGAAGTGCGATTATTGAGTGTGTGAACACATAATGATACGTAATTTAATCTCGGGGTTCCTCAAAAATCTCTAGAATGAAATTGCTATTAAATTTCCAATGTAGAAAAATAAGGGGCCTTTTTTAGACTACTTTCTTATTATTTTCCTTCAGTAGCACATATATAATGTAGAATATTGTATGACATTAAATAATATCCAAATTATTGTATAACACTGTTTAATATTGAATAACATAAAATAATGTCATGCAATATTGTACAATATTAGCAATAAGCTGTGCTAAGTTATTCATTCCATTCCACTTAAATGAGTAATACACCTTTATCCCTATTTTCTTCCCCTTCTTTCTGTTAGTATTTTAAACGGACAAAAGGAAAGTCAGAGGAAAAATAAGTAAAGACAAACGATCTGGTTGTAACACGCCATCTTAACACGTGTCAATGACAGTTTAAAATCATTTCATTTGCATTAATTTATCAGAAAAGAAGAAAGATGGCGGGAACTGCGAGTGAGCGTATCAAAATTCCAGATGGGACAGCTGCGGGAGGGGAGGGGATGGGGGAGGTAAGAAGAAGGCGCCAAAATATTTCCCCGTCTGAGCGTCTTCATCTGGTGCAGAGGCCAGGGTTTTAAATATATGCCTGTCATTTTGGGTTCAACTCTGGGTTTTCATTATTTCTCCTCCGAGTTGCTTTATAGCCTTATAGGAATGTCTTGCGGACATCTCTGCATTTTGTCAGATGTTGGTGAGAAATGCATGAATCAAAATAAAAGAATGATCCCGCAAAATAAAAATTGGTTTAAATATTTCTACAATGATATATTAAACTTCACATTTTGAGATACAATCGGACTACGAAATTCTTGAAGTTTTGAAATTTGTTTCTCCAAGTTTAATTAATGAATTATTTTCTTTATTTCTTTAAACTTTACATGCATATAAAATTCTTTCTTTCTTTATTATTTTGTTTGGATTTTTTAATTTTTTTACAAACAAAAGGAAAATTATATTAAAGATATATTCACATTAAGGACATAATAAAACCTGTATTCAGAGTGTGAAGAATTGTTTCCGTTCTTTATACGAGTATCTATTAGCTTTCCAATTATGGAAACTTTAGCATTTTATAATTATATTTTTAATGTAAATTGATTTATTTACATCATATTTTATTGTCTTAATATTTTAATAATTTATATAATTCAAAATAATACATTTAATACATTGCAGAAATATAAGTTTAATCCTTTGATGTATCCTATGGAGCTGATTATTGAATTCTAAATATTTAAGAAGTTATTTTTAAACGATATAAAAATAGATATTTCACATAATAATAATTTTTAAGATAATAAATAAGAAGGATATTAATATTTTGTAATGAAAACTAATAAGAAATATTATTGTATCTAGAGTATTGGCGAAAAAATGGAAATTTTGTTCTGAATTTTATATTAAATTACAAAATTTATAACTTATTAAAATGTTAATTATAATAATCTATATAGTATATTTATATAATTCTAATTAGTAATAAAAATTACAATATTCCAAATAATTATTGTATTGTGCATACATTTCTGACGGTCTACTAATACATAATAAAAATAAAGGGAATTATTCTCATGAAATTATTGAGTAAGAAAGCTATTCAATATTATACATTTTATCTAAATTAAATTTAAATACAAACGATTTTTTTTTCTGCTTAGGGAACGAAAGAAAAAATTTAAGGATATTTTGAAAAACATTTTAATTTTGATTTTAATATCTTTTCATAATCTGCATTTAAACCTCATAGTTACTTTCGAGTTAGAAACATTCTTATCATAATAAATCATAGAATAATTTTTTAACCAAAACAAAGATAACTTTTAAATAGGATAAAACTGAATTTTTGAAATATAAATATTTATAATTTTTACAAAACATATTCTTTGATTTTTATGATTTAAAAAGTCACTTAATAGCTGAAAATTAAAATAATTTTAATTGGAAAATTATATAATTATAAGAAACTGAATAATTTAATATTTATTTTCTAGAATGTTATGCATCTATTTTGTTTCATGTTTAGATGAACAAAAAAAAAAAAAAAGTCCATTACCAAATTATAATGCAGTTTTCAAATTCTAACTCTAAGAACGCTTTTGAATTCTAATTTTTTACCGATTATTCAGATTTAGGATATAGTAAGAAAAAAAGCCATTTTCAGCTCTGAAAAACAAATTTTTTGCAACTTGAATTTTTTTTTTTTTTTATTTCTTAAAAATTAAAATTTTAATATTATTTAGCATAATAATAATTTCATATTTTATTCATTTTATGTACTTCAGTTAATGAAACTGGCCCCTAGACATTGCCGGTAATAAGGAATTTTCTGAAATGTATCGAAAGATACAACTTATCATATATTCGTTCTAAGAATCAATATACAATTATGCAATGAATAATAAAAGACATTCCAATTTTGAATCCTTAATTTTGTGCAAAAAGTAATTAATAAAAGTAATTTGAAAAATATACACATTATTTTGTATATGCGTTTTAACATGCCATTTGTTCTTTAAACAAAATAGTAATACCTTGCAATAAGTTGAAAATTTTCAAAACGGATAAAGCAACTTTAGAAAATATCTGAAACATTTAATTTTCATTGAGTAGATTAGTCATATACTTTCTCTTTATCAAATATATTATACATTTCTTCAGGTTAATTTAATTGCGAACATTATTGATTAAAATTTTACCAATAGTGTTAACGGTAATATGTCATCACATGCATAATAGAAAATGAGCACCAACCTTCCGAAGCATTATCAATTACTCTTTAATAATGATCCGTTTTAGATGATATTTACTTCAATGAAATTAAGGGACGAGCAACTTGTACTTTCACACTTCATTAGTTCGATGCATTGAGAAAGATTTAGATTGTCTCAAAATTGAAGAAAACCAATAATTTCTCCGTGAAGTTTAACTAAGCTTTAAATTCGTTCAACGTGCGAGTAATTAGATCGAAAATACGAAACTTTGGTTGCTTAAATATAAATTTCAGAATAAATAAATGAATGAGCAATAATTCAGCTTTCAAAAGCAGAAACAAAAACTAAAATTTTTGCATAAAATTTCAAAAACTGAAATAAATGAAACTGATTAGAAATTATTCGATTGTTTTAAGGGAAATAGTCCACTTTCTATGTAAGCCATAAGTAATGTATATAATTATTTACAAGTATTGCATATAATTAATTATTTGGATATAATCACAGTTATTTATAATTATTGCATTATTTATTATTTTATCACACTTTACCATTCATCCCAGTAATCACAATCGTACTTGTAGCTTTTAACATTAGTCATTGTATTTATGGCATCAGTCTCCACATTCGCATGCAAAAGCACATGCATTTTGAAATTCTTCTCATAGTTATTCTCAGGGTTAATTTCATACTATTATTCCCTAGCTGCTTGTGACAACAGTGATTAAATATTAGCTCATCAGATTAGCTAACAAAACAAGCTTTAAAAGTTTGCGTTGTGTTTGAAAGGATGGAGGCTCTCTTATTTGATATTTTTTTTTCAATTATGCATGATATTACTGAATTTTTATTTATTTTAAAAAATATTTATTCGTTTGATTGGGAAATAACATCATATTTGAATGTGCATACCTATGCTTTTACTATACATGAAATATCCTGTATATGAGATTTTTGTAATTCAAAATTTCTTCGTTTACTGGTAAATTTTATTTTCATTCCTGTTTTCAATTGGCAACACGTTAGCTGCCAAGTGGATCGCTTGCGATTCATACCTCTTTCTAACTAGATGACCTCAGTGTCTACTTAAATTCCAAATTTTTTTTAAAAAAAATGTCTTTTAAATTAAATTCGTGGTCTGAATCATAATCTTGAATCATGACAAGTTATTTGACAAATGATGGTAAGACTAAAAAATAATATATTTCAATATGTGGGCCTGATTATTGCTGTACATAAAAAATCCTGAATAAAATATTTTTGTAATCCAAAGCGACTTAGTTTATCGGTTTGTTTTATTTTCATAGCATCCCTGTTTAAAATGTTAACACTTCAGCTGATACGATGATTTCTTGCTAATCATACCTACTTTCTAATTGAATGGAGACGGATCTCTACTCAAGTTACAAAATACTAAAAAAATGGTCATTTAATTGAATTCACATTCTGAATCTTGAGTCATGGCAATGAAAATATTTATCTGCAAATTAGAAATGATGTATATGCAACATTGCTCTTTACTTTGATTTAGGAAATGGTGTGAACCGAAAAAAAATTCTATGGTCACTGATGGTGTTTAAATATATTATAAAAATTATTTAAAAAATATTTTTGTAAAAATTATATTTATAAAAAAGTATTTTTTTCAAAATCTTGATAAATTTTGTAATGATTATCAATGATTTTTTTTATTTGATTAAGCAAAATTTGATGTCTGTACAGTGGGATCCGTACACATGGAACTATTAATATTAATTTGTTTAAAGTTATGTGTATTATTCATATATTCGTTTTAAATGAAATAGTTCTCTTAATAACTAATTTGTATTCAATTAATTAAACTTGATTTTGTTAGGAATTGCCCAGCTTATTTATTTCAAGCTGGTATACGTTTTCTTTGATCATAAATCTTTCGTTATCTGATGCTCTCTTAAAACATTCTAGTTTTGTTTTTCTAAATATTATTTTGATACCAATGTTTTATCATCGAGTGCTGAAATATTTAGGTGGTCTATATATTTTAGTATCTTTTAGAACGACAATTATTTTCCAAATACTTACTATATTACAAAATATCTTATTGAAAAATTGCAATTACTGAATGGATCTTCTTTCATTTTTTAATGATTTGTAGTATTATTATTTATAGGAGTATTTTTATTTAAAATAACTCTATTTTTTAATGAAGATAAAAATAATCATTCTAAGGAATTGCATTTATTTGTCTTAAAAATTCACAAAGTTACATTATTTACTAGAGTGCTCATTTCTGAAACCGTGATAAGATAATAAAATGACAAAATATATGAATTTTTACGGAAAAAAAAGGAAAGAAAGAAAAACTTGTTTATCTACATCTTTAAAGTAAATTAAGCGTCTTTCTAAGATCTGATTTTAGATTAATTATAATAATGAACACTTTAAATTGTCTGTAATAAAAAAATATTTTTAGTTAATTTTAAAATTGAATTGTCATGTGTTTTTATTATTGGAAACGTTAAAACTGCAAAAGGAATTTATACTAAAAGAAAAATATGTATGCTTACTTGCTAGCAATAAATGGATTGATAGATTTTTATATTTAATAGTAAGAAAAATATTATAATCAATGAAATTTGTATGTTAGTGAAAAATAAAGTTCATTTCTTCACATGAAAATTTCATAAAAAAATACAATCGAGAGATTAATTGAGGGGACTAATATTTTTTAGTAACGTATACATGAAAAAAATTGAGACAGATAAAAGCAAGTAAAAATAGTAATAACAATTTATTAATGTCTTGAAACATCTATATACTACAGAAACATAATAAACAGTATAAATAAAATTCTTGTAATTTCTATACTTCCATATTTACAATTTCAGTACTATACATCTCATGTATGGTGTATTTTGTCTCGAAGGAATGCACCAGCCAAAATGACTCTATATGTATATATCAACACATTCAAGAGAAGCTCATTAAACAAATGAGGCTTAATCACAGCGTCCTTGAGTGTCTCCTTCTAAACCTCGGTAATATCGTGAATCAGAGCATATAAAAATAGAAAATCCTGTAGGAAAAGAAAAAGAAAATAGTTAGATTTCCTGGGTTTTAATTAGGAAAAGGTTTCTTAAACTTAAAGTAGGCACTATGAATGGGATTCCGCAAGTTCAAAATCATAGCTAAAGTTGGCGTCTGTGTTGTCAGTTGGACTTCTTTATTTTAGTAAACAAAATATTTAAATCTGATTATAACTTCGTTTTCACAAGTCTGATGCTAAATGAAATTTGTTTATGAATTGAAAATTAATTCTTTACTACTTTATTTCTTGTTATGCCATACACAGAATCCAGGTCCGGATTATTCCCTCTAGAGGTCCTTAGGAAATGCAAATCTTGGAGTTCCTTTTTATCGCCAATTTTGTAAAATCATTTTTTTTCATTTAAAAAAAAATAGTAAAACGAATTACATGTAATGTATTCTTAGTTAGTTCTTATTATTGTTAGTTCATGTAATGTATTTCTTAGCATAATCTAAACGATATTCAGTACTAATCGTAAAGAATTTTTTTATTAGAATTATAAAATAATAAAAAGCATGGAAATAATATTAGAAGTCTTACCAGGATAATGTTCTGAAATTAATTTCAATAATACTTGATTTAAATTCGTATAAGAACTTTTGGGTAAATGAGCCTTTTTTCATGAAATGATAGCATAAAATGAAGTAATTTTCAAAACACCACTAAAGTCTCGATAGCTCGGATCGGGCCTGTCTGAAGTTAAGGTGCACATATGAAATTGCAAATTTTGTTTATTTAAAAATCAAACCTTGTTAATATCTTAAAATTACTGATTTAAAAAAAAACATAATGGTAAAGAGAGTATAAAAGTTGTTATTGCAAAAGAGTTAGTTATCCCCGTTGCCCTTTGCATTATTACAAGATGTTATCGACAAGTAGCGCTGCGACTGTACAAATTACCAATTATTGGAAAATGCGGTGAATCGCAAAATAATTGAGGGATGAAAAAAATTATTAATTGTATGTTTTGATTAGGAACCATTCAGTTGCCATATTTGTTAGATTTTGACTTTTACAAGTGCATACTATGGGGAAATTCGAAAAATGTTGTGGACTGGGAAAACTCCATAGCGTTAATACAACTGAAGCAAATTAATAGTGAATTATTAAATCATTATACCCCCAAAAATGTTCTTTTTTTCTTTTTTTTTTACAGAAAGCTTTTTCTGTTTTTAAATACTTCTGTTTTCTTTAAAATAAACTCAGACATGCGAATCATACCTGTCTTGAGGATTCACAGATAACGATTAATGATTCTTTAACCAAATTTTTTTTATGACTTTCGTGCACTTAACTTTATAATTCTGATTTGAGTATATGGAATTTAAATTATATTCAAGATAAATATAACTTCAGCATTGCAGGCTCTGAATAGAATTTTATTTCCGTATCTTACATTTCCGAGTAATGATAACTGAGTAATTGGGCAGTTCTCCTCGTGTTATATTCTGTCTAACTTTCATCATGCCAAATATCTTATTCATTAGGTTTTTGAGAATAACCAAATTTATAAGCGAATTCTCTTAATTCATTTAAATTATATTTTAGAAAATCGTAATACTAATTATAGTATCTTTTTTTCAAAAGTATGAAAGTATTTTGGAAAAATTGAAACATGTTTTGAGCAATTAACTCGAGAGAAATTGAACCTGGATATAACATTAAGCACCTTTTTATATTTTGTCTTGTATAATTATTGTGAATATGAACATTTTGTAATCGAGTTTACTCTAAATTCCAGATGGGTTAGAGGGTCGCCCGGCTAGCTCAGTCGGTAGAGCACGAGACTCTTAATCTCGGGGTCGTGGGTACGAGCCCCACGTTGGGCGTGTTGCATTTCTCTCCCAACCTTCTATTAAGTTAGGATGGGTTAAAGCACATGTGGGACACAACGGAAACGACGTTGCAGATTTCCTAGCCAAACAAGCTATTTCTGCAGGTACGCCCTTTCAATACCCAGCTCCTAAAAGACATCTGAAAAGTATTCTAAAGGAATTGAGCCTACAGAAATGGCAATAAGAATGGGACAATGGCTCAACTGGCAGAAACATCCATCAAATCATCTCTAAAGTGTCCTTTAGCCCACCATCTTGGAATAGGCTTGACATTATCTTTGCAACTGGCCATGGCCCTTTCCCTTCATATTTCAAGAGATTCCATATTAAAGAATCTGATCAATATGGCTGCGGCGAAGTAGGCGATCCCCTTCATTATGCCACTAGCTGCCCTCTCACCACATCTTTTCATCTCAAAAAACCCACCCACGACCTAGAAAATATCTGGTGGACCAACGTTATGAGAAACAAGATGTCCAAGGTTAAAATTAGAAATCTTGTGCGGTTCCTACAAGAGAATGAGGAATTGATTTCTCCAGACCCAAGCCCAGTATAAATTTTCGCTTCATTTCTTAACCAAGCTCTTCTCCGGAATATATTACCTTCAATATATTTGATCTATTCATACTCCCCACCGAACACCACCTTCATCATTATAATATTGTATATAGTTACTTTTTTAATGTATTGATGATATTTTATGTCTTTTTATGTGCATTGATGATATTTTATGTCTTTTTATGTGTATTTTTTTTATCTTAATAAATAATTCCACGTATATCCTTTCAACCGACAGGGAATCCTAGAGATTCCAAGTTCGGGGATATTCTGTGGCGAAAGAAAGATGGGTTAGAGGAATGAAATTTTATACATTAGTGTTTTCGCCCCAAAATAAAAATGAATTAGAAATATAATTATATACATTAGAATTATATATAAAATTAATAAAATATGAATAAGTAATATAAAAATTATATAATAATTATTCATAAATTAAATTTTGGTTTCTGACCAATTATAACACCAGTTACTAAGGTTGAGAAAAAAATAGATTTGAAGATTCAAAAGTATAAATAAATATTATTATTTTTTTTCTTATTTAATCTCCACATTTGTAAAATTATCTTTCATTTAAACAGTTATTAAAAGTTCAGGTGTGATGTCACCTTCTGAAATGCAGTATAGGTCGAATATACTCTCTAAAAATAGTTGCTTTGTACTGGTAAAAGTTATTAAAATTCTGCTCCTTCAGAATTAATTTCTGCGACTCGGAGTTCCATACTTAGAGCATGGACTCCAATACAGATAAGACGGATTTGCTACTGGGAATTCTTGTATAATCCTAGCAGACAGCTTAATCATGAAACGACACAGCAATGGTCGCTGTAGAGTGGTAAAGACCCGTAACACAGGGCACATTTAAATTATTAGAATCCATTTCAGAACCGTGGAGTGCTTGGGTAAGGACTTCCTTATTATAGATAGCGATAATTAGAACTGACATCTAAAATGTAATTTTGAATAATAGTAACATATTTGTAATAAATTTGGGGAGGTATAGTTATAAATATATCGTCAATGGATTTCGAAATACATCAGATGTACAAAATATATTAAATAATTTCTAGAAATGTAATATTATCAACAATAATAAAAATATGTTTATTAGGATCATTCACTTTCTTTATCATGATAGAAATGAATGAGAATTTTCAAAAAGATGAATATTTAACTAATGAATATTTAAAGATGAATTTTTAAAACATGAATATTTTTGTTTATATTAAAAATATAACTATTTTGATATGGTTTTGAAATCATGAAATGAAAATCATATACAATATATTACTGACTTATCTATAGGTATTATATGAAAATGCTTCATGTTATGAATGCTGTATAATATCGTAAACGTGTCTTAGTAACTTTGTAGTAGAACTTATCTTAACCCTTTCTAGCTGCGTGGGAAGTATGCTTCCTAACAACTTTATCAATCCTTGTATGAAATTATGTATGTTGGCATAAGTTCTGACAATTTTTTTTTACGAAGATAGAAATTTAGATGTTTCAGTTCTTTATCTTACACAAAATGATGTGTCTTGATTTGTACTTAATTATTGATTAACCAAATTAATTAATTAATCAAATTAAATTTATCTAATAAGCTAAATGAATCCCTTTTCTTATTCTAATTTCAAGCCTAAAAATATTTTAACATAATATGAATAGAAAAAAATGGCCCTTTAAAGGGTTATTTAAATGTTCTGACAAAGCCACTAGCTTCTACTAAGACCAGTATTTTTTAAAAGACTAAAATACAATATTTTTTTTTTAAATTTTATAAATAAAATATTCTAAAATAAATATATAACTGGCTGTTACTGCCTCTTTCTTAGAATATTTGAAGTTATGTTTATTTTTATGGAATAAATTAATATTTTTTTAGGATTTCAAATTAACATTAGTTTAATTATATAATAATAATATTTAATTAATATTAAAAGAGAGTTTTAATAAGTAAGCGAATACCTATAGATGCGAAGAAAGAACCAAAAAAACAAATTAAGTTAATTTTATTAGATTTTGAATAATATATACTTAAATGCGTCAGAAATAAATGTGTAGAATTAAGTCTTGAAAATGTCCAAGCTTTTAAACTTATGTTTGAAGTTGTTTTCTATGTTCACTTGATATCTAAATGTGCTTATTTATTTATTTAGCTATTTCTATCTTGGGAAGCCTTCATTTTATTTTATGAATTTGGACACAGTGATGTTTTAACTAACTTCTACGTGAAAAATAAAATTCATGAATATCATTGTTTGGATATAATATACAGATGAACAATAAAGAATATATTTAAAAAATTTCACATACATTAAGAGATAATTAAATATTAATTATCCAATTATATCAAAAAATCTAACATTTTATCAATAATTTATAAATCTAATAAGAATATTAGATTTATTATATTCATTAAAATAATAAAATGTTTGCAACAAAAACTTTTTTTTTAAATAGACAGAAAAAAATTGTGTACCTAAAAATGAATTACGCTTATTTTATCCTACAACAGCAGATACTAGATAATATAATTGGCAGATTAGTGAAGGTTCAATTAAAAAACAAAAACTATATTTATTGCAAAATTTCACATATAGTATCTATATTGCTTCAAAATTTGAGTAGCAATTGCATTTCTAAGATTACCTCATCCGAACGTTAGACTTATATTTTTTTTAGTATTGTCTTTTAATGTTACGAATATTTTACCATATTTTGTACAGACAAGTGCACATCAATATATTCAATTATAGTTTTCTCATCACTTGATTACATATAACTTCAAATTATGATTGTTAAAATGGATAACCATATTACTATTTCTAACTAATAATCATGATGTTACCAATTAATTAATAATCATGATGTTATTACCAATGTTTTATTCAAATGATTGTGAATAATATATGTTCTTATTTGTGGCTTTAAATATGTGTTTTCATAAGTATATTTTATTATAATTCTATGTGGTCTCAAATGTCCGTGTTTTAATGTTTTTGTGTATCAAAGAAATAATTTATATTTTTGTCAGTAAGAATTCACAAATATTTTCTTAATATTTCTGTAAGAGACAAATTTGTCAAAAATAATTCTTAAAATAATATTTTTATTATTATTTACACACACACACGTGTGTGTGTGTGAGTGTGTGTTATGTTTGAAGCTACTCTAAAAATCTTCAAAAATTTCAGTGCACGTTCTCGTAAGTAAATATTTTTAAATTAGGTTTTACATCAAAAAATTTCATCTATTTTTCCCCCATTAATTAATTTTCAGAAAAATTATACTTTACCAATAAAATTTTATGTTGAGCTCTAATGAAAATAGGAAAATAAAAGAATTTTTTGAGTTATGAATCTTTTTAACAAGATCCATCATAAATATAATAATAGTAACAAAACATTTAAAAATCTGAAAAAAAAATTCTTGATTCACAAACATTTATTGCATTTCTTATGAACAAAACAGCGATAATTTTATGTAAAAGAGTTGTTATTTTATATAAATTATTTTTAGTAAAAATATATTTAAATTTTAATATAAACTAGAATTAAAAATAATAAAATAATCCACATTTTTAAATCATACCGTAACATCATTAGGGTAAATGCAAGCCTTTTAATTAGAGCTACAGTTGGATGAAATTTATGGAAATCTTTATAATTAAAAAGCATGTATATCTCAAGAGATGACTATGATTAAAATATTTTCCCTAATTAGGAAAACCATTAAATATATTAAATAGCTACATATCTCCAGGTAAAGATGATATAAAAAATAAAATAGCAATTTAAATTTAAAAAATAAGTTTCAATAAGCGCTGCCGAGCATAAAAACCATAAAAAGAGGTATATAGCTAAAAGAGATAAATATATTGTAGCTACTTATTACAAAGAAGACATTTCCTGAAAAAACTAAGATTCTTCATTAAAAATATATGCTAACTTTAACCTTGTTTAAGTTAATGAACATCTAATATATAAATTTTATGTAGAAATTGATAAAAAAAGTAAAACTTATTTTCATTAAAAATATTGCTTCAAACTTGTCTTTTAATTTAGAAGAAAATTGTTAATGATACATATAATATCTTTTCCTAATTAAAATTTTTTTATCAGTAGAAAACTGATTTTACTACGATAGAAGATCCTTTAGCCAAGCATTTTGTTCTATTAACATGTACAATATTTAATGAAATATTTGATAAAACTTATAATGGAATTTAATTCTGAAAAAAAATATTTAAAAGGCAATCAAGCAAATTATTTTACAGAATGGTTGAAATGATTTAGCGTTTTTTCCCACTGTTTTGGAAAATAATTTAACAAGTGAGATAATTGCTTTCTTTTCATAGCAAGCATATCATTCCCTATAAATTATAGGTCTTCCGATTATTTTATTTCAAGATCGAGATTTGGATAGCTTTTTTTGTTGTATTTCGAATTGAGAGCCAGCCATACTTACATTTAGGGAAAAAATAGTTTTGTTTTTTCATACTTGCTTATGCTTTCTTTCAAAATCATTCGCAATCTGAAAGTATTTTCATAGCATGTCTATTTTGAAAGGCTTCTGTACGGAAGATACACCAATTAATTTTTATTGCTACTTTACTAAAACAAAAATTTTATCACCGATATATTGTAATTAAATAATTATGACATATTAGGAATATTTAGAAAAATATTTAATCATATTGTAAATTATCTCAAATACATTTTTAATAATTTTTTCACTGCTACTTGAGGTACAAATAACAGTGACCTCGTGATTCTGGAATATTCTCATAGATTCTAAGTTAGAATTTGTTTTATTTGCTACACGGTGAAATGAAATTAAACAATGAGAAACTGCATTTAACAGATAGAACAAAGCATTTAACATTAAGGATTAATTGAATTTAGAAAGAGGGAAGCTGTTAACAAAATGAAACTCAGAGCCATAGGGATAGAGATGATTTCAGAATATCTTTGTATCATTTTATCATTGTTCATCAAAAGCATTGAAATGAATAATAAATTATAATTACTCCAGTAAAGACTATTGAAAAATTTTTCCTTGTAATCGAAATATTTTAAATAAAAATTTACAACTTATGAATTTATACATGCTCAAATTTATTATATATCTTAGTCCGCCTCAACAGATACGTCAAATATTGACTATAACGTTGGAACCAATGTTTGAGTCAAATAATTAGCCAACTTCAGATACTAGTAATTCAGCTACACTGTATGATGCCTATTTGATCCAATGTTTGATCGTTTGAGTGAGCCATTGATGGCAAAAAAGTTGCACTTATCACTACATTTGCTACAGTTTTAGCATTATGAATTCAGATAAAAAGAAGGACAATTTCCTTGATTAAATTAGTCTAGCGCGCTTGCAAAAGGACAACTTACTCTGAATGTTAAAGCCCGACAACTACTGGAATATCTTCTAACGCGAATTCTCGATACTAGAAGCTCGTAAATCATATTATAAGGTACTACAAACTCTCAAGCGTCCAACGTTGGAACGAATTCTCAATATTATATAGCGCTGAATTTAGAAATTCATATGATTATCTCAAAGTTCTCCAGAATTCGCATGAAAATTTTTAATTACTTATCTTTCAAATATTTTATAAAAATTCAGCCAAAACAATGATTAATAATCTATTTTGGCAAAATTTCTATAAAATATTTGAAATAACTTAAATCAACTGTACTTCGTTGGCAATATATATATATATATATAATATTGGAGTGCAACCGTTTTCACTGGAGACAAATTATGGTAAAAATTAATCTATGTTCATAGAAAGATTTACACTTGCATTGAAACAAATTTACTTCTTATATACTGCAATTTTAAAATGCATAAAATTATGTGATATCTCAGAAAGCTTTTGTTATCAGCTTAGAAAAAGTTTCCCAATTTTGATACCTCATATAATCATATGTTTAATGTCCTTAGATTCTCTAGAATAATAATTGCTTCAAAGTTTTGAAAAAAAAATAATAAACGTTAGATAATTCTTAAAATCATATGAAGGGATGTCTCAAAGAAGAATTTTCACTTATTACAGCCAGTTAATTTAATGCAAACCACTACAGAAAGAACATTCTTCACTGTTGTATCTTATTTTCTTCTCTCTCTTATTATATATCTTTAACCATGTTGTGGGTAGATTTGGGAGTGAACAATTCTTGAAATTGATGCTTATGTGAGTGTAACATACTATAAAGATCTGAAGGATTATTGTGAAGACTTTAAATCACTTTTCTGTAAGGAATAAACTCTTCGATTTTATGTGTTACTAAAGAATACTTGAGAAAAGACATTATTAGAGATTAATATAAGCTAAAATATATTACTTCATCAAAAGCTAAACAGCCTGTTATTTTCTTGGTAAGAGGCCCACAATCTCTCAGAATTTCTATTTTTGGTCTATAAGAGGAGGGTCTCAATCTTTTGTTCTAATGATTATCTGCCAAAGGCATTGATTATTTTATGTTATGATGGTGCGAAAAGTGTCTTTTCAAGTATAAATTTTTGCACGGAACAGTTGCAATTGGTGCACATTTACATCAAAAAAAAGAGAGAGAAAGTGAAACTATTCGGTCTATTTATATCTCACTGTAGCATAAAGTGTCTAAATATTTGAAAAATAATGGATAATTTCTTTATTTTTAGTATTCCCTCAATGATTTTTAAATGTTATGGTGCAGGATTATTTCAGGGTGCTACAATAGAAAAAAATATGCAATTATTTGTAAAATACCTTCTGTTCATGATAATCCTTACAGTTTTAGGAAAGAATTTAATTTTTTAAATCCTTAAAATTAACAACTTAGATTTATTTTAATGCTTTATAAATTTTATGATTAAATTAATTTTAGCCAAAATTCTATCACTGGTAGTTTTTTTTACATCTCAGATTTATCTATAGTAGATCCCTAAAATAATCTAGAATCAGTTTTTTTTCCTCGTCGTTGGAGATAACGAAGTGGTAACTAAACAAAATGAAGATAATTAAAAACCCAATTACAGCAACCTTCCAGCATAGTCTTCAAAATGACGAAACGCACCCTTTTTCCACTTAGTATTAATATTAGTGTCATCAAAACAAACGGTATCCAAGTCTTCTAATCAAATTCTTTATTCATTTAGGTACATTTTAATTTCAGAAGCAGTGCCATTGGCAGATTCAATACAGAGCCCATAGAGACAGAGCCAATACAAAAGAAATCATGATTTTGGATAGTATATTGATGCTTATCTTATTATTCAGTCCATTCGATAATTAAATTCTTATATCTCCTGTCAAAATAACTATTCGGAATCTTTTTGATTGTAATTTTATAAATTACCTCTAGTACAATTTTTTATATCTATCAAATTTGAAAGTATTAGTCATCAAGCGTGTTTTATGCTATAGCGTGTTTTATGCTATAGCGTGTTTTATGTTTAGTCTTCAAGCGTGTTTTATGTATTACCAAGTATTCCGCAGCGATTTCTATTTAATACTGTAGCTTTTAGTTTTATCCTGACTTTATCTGACTCGGATGTACCATTTCAAAAAAAGGCATGACTAGCATTCATCAGCAATATCCATGACTGTTGAAACACTTCACTATATTAATCAAAAAAAGTATATGGTATTTTTTCTAAAGTATCCCAAATGCTAAAATGGATTTAGAAACTACCCTTTTAAATTTAGTTTTCAATTTGATTGCCCTCTTTAGTATCTAAAGTTCATAATATAAATGTAGCGATCTCGACACAGAAACATCCTAGAGGTCATCTGCTGATTATTGGATGTTTTTGACGCCACTGAGACAGCCTTAAGCCGATATTATTAGCGTCGAAATCTGCCCGTTCCCAAAGACGGGAAATGACTCCAAGTTTCTACGATTTATATTTTAATTTCAGATTTATACTGACTGACTGAATTTCACATTGATCAGGCTGAATGTGAGGATTCAATTTTACTTTCATTAAAAGTGAAAAAATAATTCTAATCGGATATGTGGTTTTAATATTGAGCTATTATAAATGTGTCTAGCTAGTGTGTTTCTAAGGAATTTAAAATAATATTAGCGTACTTTGAACATTAATATTGAACTATTATAAATGTGTCTAGCTAGTGTGTTTCTAAGGAATTTAAAATAATATTAGCGTACTTTGAACATTTTTATTCACAATTCTTGGAGAGAAGCAGGAATGTACCTGGCGACGTTTTTGTAGAGAAACAAAGCAAGTAATAATTTTTGTCAACAGAAAAATAGTTTTTTTTTTTTAAATATTTCGAAAAGAAAACATAATTTTTTATGAAAATAAAATTACTCGTGCGAGTTGTGGACCAACGTTGAGAATTTTCAGATGTCAATTCTTTAGAAATGGTCGTAGACTATTTCGTCAGAAGCGAAATAAGAGCATATTAATAATGTACTTTCGTTTTCGCTGCTCGTGAGACATTTTTACACAAAAGTATAGCGAGTATTTTACTAAATACTGATAACTTAATATGATGTTGTTTAAGCGATACGATGCTTCCAATACGATATACTTAATATGATATTCACTTAAGTATAGGTAGGTAATGAATATTAAGTATATGCATATTAATATGATTAAGTATTACTATGTATTTCTAATATGATGTTGTTAATTAGAAATAAATTATCTAGCTTCTTTTGAAATCAAATATTTAATAATCTTACGAGCCTAAATTGAGATCTGTTTACATTCGTTTCGAATTATTTTTATATATTTTTGATGCAATCACATTTGCACAGACACAGACCAAATTATAATTATTTTCCCTTGAAACCTTGTATTGCTAACTATTCTCATTTCAGAAAATTGTATTTACAATTTTTTCGTAAAATTAGAAAAAAAAATGAATTATAATTAGTTTTACCAGTTTAATGCATTATTCACAAGTTCCGAAGAAAATAATTACTTAGTAAATAAAGATTTTTATTAAATTACAAATAAAATATTGATAAGTGTATTTAAATTATTAATGTAATTAAAATATGTAAATTAAATTAATAATTATAATTAAAATATTTAAATAAGCGTAAAATAATAAGTTAGAAAACATTCTAGGTCTGAGTGCTGCAATTAGTTAGATCAGATAATTGCTTCCAATCCTTGAAGATGGGTAAATAATGCTGAGAATCTGATAACCACCATTTACACAACTGAGTCTATGAAATTTTCAAAAAGAGTTTGAAAGTATTACCTACGATTTTCAAGAGTGAATCTAATAGCAATACTCAAGTAATCTGATTCTATAAACTGTACTTAGCAGAGGTTATATTGCACTATTATTATTTTAAGATAATTAACGTACATGCAAAATTGACGTAATAAATCCCACAAAAGGATGACTTCCTACTTATTAGCTGTACTAATTCAACAAACTAGTCACCAAGAAGCGTTAGTATATTTATTAAAATATAGCTTACCAAGTTTATTTTCTGGTTTGAAGAATGAACAATTGGTTTCAGGGTGTTCTAATAGCTACGGATGTTAGGCACTTTGTGAGGGAGTCAGAAGGTTTTTTTTTACAAATACATCAATATTGGATGCGAATCCGGATACCTGAAAAAAAAGTCTGATGTTTGTTAATTCATTAGATTAAAATAACATCAATAATTTATTATATTTAATATTTAGAGAATTTAAATAGAGAGATGAAATATTAATAAACAAACTAAAATTTAAAAATTTAATAATATTTTTGACCCAATACGCATCATCATATTAAATTATTTTAATTCACAGAAAGTAATACCTGATGCTAGAATATAATATATGAATTTCGTAAACATAATCATCGATAATATGTAGACATTTGTGTTTCTCTAGTGTAAATAGTTTAATGAATTTCTTGATCAATTTTTTTCTCTGCTACAGCAATAACATTTATCAATATTATAATATCGAAATCGTTCCCTTATATATAAATTTTTCAATAGATAAATAAAAAATAATTAAAAATATCATAAAAGTTAGCAATATACAGTGTAATTGAAAGTAATAAATAAAATAATAATAATTCGTTTTCGAATGTCTATATGTATAAAATAATTGGTATGCAAATCGAAACAGCATTCATGATACATAATTTAATCATTAACAATAATTAATTGCACTTGAAATGGATTTTAAACATTAATACAAACTATTATATGCTATGAAATTTAATATTGTAACTTAATAATAATTAAAAATAATGTGTTATCTAAAACGTTATAAAATTAAATGAAAATATTCATATTTTCCTACAGTTGAATAATTTCGTAGTTTCGATTCAATTCGGAGAGTTATCAATGCCATAAACAATCCGAATCCTATCTCATCGTCGGTAATTTCATTCGACTGAATAGGAAAAACAAATTTAGTTTACATAAAGCATCGGTATATCCTAATTCAAAATCAATATTCTTTCTTGCAGTGCTGCATTATAGCACGACTTTATTCCAATAATAATGTTTATCTCACTCTAGAACTTGGGTATTAAACTCTAGTAAATCAGGAATTGATTAAATTTACATAAATATCATGTGTCATCTTGATTTAGCGCCCGGGATCCAAGAGGATAAACAGCGAGAGCTTAACGACCCTTTGGAGGATCGTTAAAAACAATTCACTGTTTCAGGTCCACTATCATTTTCCCATCAAAATTGATAGCATTGAGTGATGATCGTTTTGCAAGTAAATAACTCCCTTACTTAGTATTTTCTAATGTTCATTTTAATAGTACCAATTCATAATTGCAGAAAATTAGTTTAATTAAGATTTCATTTAATGTTCATATCAAATAATATCAGATAGAGTAAATTTCGAGCCTGGAGCAGATTTTTTACTTTAATGTAGCATTATTATTTCATTTAAAAGTAAATATAATTGAAATTACTTCTAGTTTTACAAAAAATGATATTATAATCTATTTATTTCTATAGTTAAAAGTAAGTTCCTTAATTTATTTACTAAAAATCCATTAATCTTTTTATTGACAAGAATGACTTATAATATATTTTTAACTACAATTGAACGTTGAAGATTTATAATTATATTATTATTTACCGATAGTTTTTATTTTTAAAAGCCAATCATGCAAATATCTTTTGTGTTTATTGTGATTATTTTAAGAAAAAATTAGTTTCTTACATAATGAAAATGAATAAAAAGTTAATTAATAAAATTTTGAAAATTCTAAATCTTTCTCCTTTTTTTTGTGGTAATTATATGCAGAATTAAGATGTTGATGCTACATATATGTAATTAAATAACTGACTATATTCTGTAATGAAAATTGATTTTTTGCATAATAGATATTTACAAATTTGAATAGTGTAAAATTTCTTAGAAAATTAAGTACCCAAATTTTAATTGCAAAAAACCCTTCAAAGGTATAAATTGTATACGCTTATATCAAGATAAACTTTTTAAATCTTGTGGTTTCAGTGTCAAAATATGTAAAGCTCTTAGATACATATATTCATAAATATGATTATAAAGTATCTATATAAATCGTTATTTGTATAATTAATTTCATGGTTGATTCTCAAGCATTTTCATTAAATATCTTGAAAAATTATTAAATATTCCAAAAACAATTTAAGAGTAAGTTTTTTTAAAAAAATTAATAACTAACATGATTTTAGTAAATGCACCCATAATTATGTTTGTCTCATTCTGTAATTACCATATTAAATTTTTTTTAAATCAAATTTATTTTATTAATTGTTGAATATCAAAGATGCATTTGGTAAATAAAGTTCTGAATCATTTTGATTGGTAAATTTTGATTTATGAGTGAAAATTGAGAATTATCAACAGGGGATTAGAAGTCTTTTATAAAAGATTATTAAAAACAGTTTTGCTACTTCAATTCTACTTTCAGTTTGCCCATAAAGTTGATAAATTTCGCTTTTGAGTACATTTTTACTAAATGCCTTTTTTATTTTAATATTTTCTTATAAAATTTTAAATACCAGTAACCCACAATTCCAGAAAATTACTTAAATACATATTAAAATGAAAGATATCATGGAATTAACATCCTAGGTAGGATGAGATTGACTTTGAGCTATTTTTTTTTATTTCTGTGCGAAAGAATATACCTATGATCAACGTGTATCACTGTAATAAAAGGAATCCTTTAATTGGCTTTCATTGCTAATACAGAAGCAATAGAGATTGGTCACAATTAATGATACATTAAATGTTCAAATATACCGCCTTTTTGATTAACAACTACTTAACTGACATTCTTAATCTCTAAAGAGAACACAGTGATAAACAGTCTGCTTAAAATTAATTTGTATCTTGAAGAGTAATAAAATTGTATAAAATATAGTTGAGAACAGTTTTTGCTATTGGAGTCTTGCATTGTAAAGAATCCTAATTTAGCTTCGCAATGCACGGTCATCTCAGCGCAATTAAATTTTCAAGGATACGCTTATTATATTCTCAATCTTCGCTCAATTTATTTAACTGTTTAAAGTAGAAATTCATGACACTTATTTGAAGCAGCATCGATCGAAGATTGTAGCAGCTAATTAGTGATTAGTACAGTTTTTTCACCATCCATATTGAAAAGAAGATAAAACAAAAAAGTTGATTTTACTTGTTTATTAGTAAAAAAAATCGAATATCCTTATGAAACTGTACTTATATTTGTCTGCATTCATAAGTATTATTATACATTCAAAGATAATGTACTGAGTTTAAAATTTACACATTTGGCAAAATAATATTTATTAGTAAATATATGTTATATTTCTATTTTCTCGTGTACTTAAGTATAGAGAAAGTTTAGTAATCGTCCGAAAATTCGAACTCGAGATTTTGACGAAACTTCACGTTTTAGACTTCACTGGGTTCGAAAACGTTTACGGAAAATGCCCGTGTATCTGTCTGTGATAAAGATAATTTAAAAACGATTTCTGCTACACAGTTGAAATTTGGTATACAATATATCTTTACACCAATCTGCAGATTTCTATCAAATCTTGAATAATATCCGTTCAGAGGAAATTCATCTTTCCGGCTGTTTGTATAATATAAACCGAACCTAACTACAAACAATAATATAAACTGAATAATAACTACAAACCGAAGAGTGCTAGGCAGATAAGATTCAGTGCACAGATTTATCATCCATACCGTGGAACCTGGGAAAGTTTAAGCCTAATCCAACTACGGGTTGACAGTCTGTCGGTCTGCAGTTTCAGAAATAATCAAATGTTATAATACAAAAGCACAATGACTTAAATATATCAGATTTGTGAATATAATTGGTGATTTTAAGTGCAGTTTTGTGTCAAATTTTTGCTTCAATTGGTTCAGAAAAGCATTATAAAACAAAAATTTGAGTTTTCGATATTATTAACGTATGACAGGAATTAATCGCCAAATAACTCCCCAAGTCTATCACGATTAATACAGGAAAAATGCTAAATTTACACCAAAAATTATTTTGTGACTATTGTACTCCATTGCTATGGCATGATAAATTTATTACAAAGTATGCGAGAAAGTCTTTGGGAAACTATTTCCGTTTGTTTATCTCATTTATTATACAGAGTAAAAATGAAAAATCATTGAGATAAAAGCCTCTCAAGAGGCATAGAGATTTAAATAATTTCCTCTCATCGATATCAAAGTTATTTCACCGATGGTTAAATTAAAAAAAAAAAAAACTCTTCTTTAGATAAGTTAACTCATATAAAAGGTTAAAATCACCTCAACCACTTTTAATGCAATCAAGAAAAAGAATATATATGTGTCAACCTCTGAAAACAACAAAGAAAATGCATCCATGAATAAATTATCGTAAAACACGTGGTGTTGACTGCTAATTACCATTCGCTGATAATTGAGTTTAAAGGTCTTCCCTATACATGCCACTGAAACCCCCAGTGGAAAATGTGAGATCTCTATTATGAATGGTTCTTTAAGGGTTCATATCTGTCCAATCACTGCATTTAATTGGTGTAGTTATGTAGAAAGGTAATGACCATGAAGAAGATTTTAAAATGCCTTTTACATATTCATGGGGTCAAAGTTATGGAATTTTCCAGAGAATATGTGCTTTTCGAACCGTGAGTTGGATATTTCTGTCGAATCAAGATCAGTACGATTTGTCTTCCGGACGTTTGATAGAAAATGCCGACTATCAGACCTCCCCCCCCTCAAATATTCCCTTTTTTTTCGCTCTCCCTTTCTATGGATCCATCGGGTTTCCTAATGAAATATAGGACGTCGCCCCATTTTGACGTTTATATTTTTCCCTCCTGCTCCAGTATTTTTGCTCCAAATGTTTTGCAGGTGTCAGTTCGATCGGGTATATATTTTCACGAATGTATAAAAAGACGAGATTGTCTTTTTTTCTTCTTCTTTCTTATTTTCTACTTCTTTTACTGCTACATTTTTTCTTCATTGGCTTTGCTTCGATCTATTCCACCAGAGTTCTTTTTGATGGCAGGTCTAAGGCAGATTGAAGTCTTCATTAAGATAAACCAGTCGTGGGAGTATGTGTGTGTGTTTGCATGTATGTATGCTAAAAATGAAGAAAATGAATGTGCCAGGAGATATGCTGCTATCCATCCGAAGTTACTTATAATTTATTCCGATTCAATCCAAATGACGGGGGGAAAAGGTAGAGGGAAACGAGAAAAGAAAGCGAAAATCGCATAAACTCTTTCTCGTAGCGAATACTTTTTTTTTTTGAAATGCATTTTTAAAATCCAGTTTCTATCGTAGATGAAGAGAGGTTGATTTCACAACATCAGAATCGGAGATTCAAAAGAGAAAATGATACGTATGACATCAGGAATGCTTCTTTTCAATCAGTTGTTAGTTTTAAAAAAATATTTTCTTCGGTTGAAGATTGATCAAATATTAAGATTCTTTTGCATTACGAGGGAAAACGACTAACTGTATTATTTTTCAGATTACAGAACTCGTTTGAGATTTATACTTGAATCTATTGATTGCTATATTACAGACGGAGCTTTAATCTTAGAAACAATTTTTTTTTCTAGACTTTCAATTCACAAATACCATCTACTTTACTTTTTAAAACATGTATTTGCATTACATTTTTCTTATATCCCTAGAATTCTAAATGCTGTGGGGTGGGGGCTTTGAATATAAGAAAAATAATTATATTAATATTAATTGAAGATAAATAATTATAATAAAAAATTAATTTTATCTAATATAATAAAAGGTGATAGTTTTTCCGAATAAAAAACTTAGCTCTGCTAAATGAATAAATTAACAAAAAAAAACAATCTTTATACTTTTTTGTATTAGAATTAAGTAAATGAAGAATACTTTGTAAATAATAATAAACTGCGCACCTCTAAAATGCTTAATTTTATTTTTAAAAAATGCAAAAAAACTAATTAGAATTGGATTTTTGTGCTAGAATTTACTACTAGAAAACAACTCGGTTTGAAACTGTTTCAAAATAATTTTCGAAGCACAGGAGCATGAATTACGCATTATTGTATGGAAATGGAATTTGATTTATAGTAGAGTTTGATATATCATTTTATTATTTTCTGCTGAGCATTAAATATAATAAATTATATTATTAAATATAATAGAATTTATTATATTTAATAATAACATAAATGGAATTTTGGTATTATTACTGTATTCGAATGACTTCATCCGATGGAATTCGGATTGTATATACAAACATGTACCAAAATTATTTAAAACATTAATATTTTGGGTTCTGTTTATAGAAAGGTTACATTTTTCTTCCACTTTATCTAAGTTGTCTATATGTATTCCCACACATATTTTTACTGACATATACCATCCGTTAGTCACCTTTTGGAATTATTATATTTAATTTTTAAATTCTTGGCATTAATGTTTTAGAAAACTTTCTATAATTCAAAAAAAATTTATTTGCATATAACAAATTTTTTAAACTGATATATCGTCTGATATAATAATATATTTTTAAAAGAAATTAACTGAAATCCATACGATGGGTTTAAACGTGGGGTTTATATATAAATATATATATATATATATATATATATATATATGAAGGTCCGCAACTTAAAAAAAATCCATAATTTGCAAAAAAATAAAATAAAAATATGTTAATTTGTACAGAAATGATAGAAACTATGCCGATTTTTTATTTATTTTTGTCACGAAATTAGAATAAGAACTTTTCGCAGTTTTCGAATTAAACCATGAGATAGGTCTGTAATTATTTTAAAGATGGTCTATCATGCATATATATATTTTTTGTGATAGTTATATAGTATGTGCAATCAAAATACGAAAGAAATTCTTAATATACTACAGAATTATTACATAAGTAAATGCAGAAAGTATGCTGCAAAACTTATTAAAACTTCACCGAACAGCATTTCCTTTTCTTATCAAAGTTGGCAAATAATCGTTTGTAAACCATTATTCTCAAAAAAAAAAATGATGACTTTATTCAAATTTTCTTTAAATTATATAAAGAAAGAATTTTTATAAAGATTATATATATATATATATATATATATATATATATATATATATATATATATATATATAATGTTATGATTTATAATCAACTAACTATACATGTTATTCAAATATTAGAATTATCGATGAATCAATAACAATTTTAACTGCATTATTATAGTGCATTTTAGAAACCCAAATTTGTCTTGACAATCAAGGATTTCATAGCATTTTCAAACTTAAGATAAATTTTGTAAATCGAAATGTCTGTACTTGATTGGCTTCGTAGACTAATGTCCGTTTTTGAATACAGATAAATACTGTTTTCAAATAGACCTTTTAATTTTTAAGTCATTATGCGGCAAAGATAATACCCGAGTAATGACTCTACTTTCTATTCTCTTACTTCGTATCAGTACTGGGATATTTGACCTACGATTATCTATTTTCTCAAATCATAAAACTAAATGCCTTAATTCAATGTTAAACAAGATTTTGCTTGTAAGTCACTTCGATCTTAAATGATACCTGGAGTTTCAGCGTCAAATCCATATTTATCAACAACTCAAGTGTTTTAATCCTATTTTCGATTTTTTTTTTTTAGTTGCATTTATTCTACGCTAAATCTATAAGAATATAATTATCTAGATATTCACATAATGAATAGTTTTTATGATACGACTTAAAATGATTTTTTTTCTGCATTATCCGGCTGGGACAGATTTTTAATTAAATTCACTATCTCTTTTTCAAACAATTATGAACAAACGAATAATTTAATATGTAATAAAACATTTTCTTGGAAAATGTTGAAGATTTATCTTGGAAAATGTTGACAACAAAATCATTATTAAGAATATTTCATAGATTTCACTGATATAGTATGTAATATTATTCACGTATTATTGAATCCATTTAGAGTGCACCTCACACAATCATTCGTATTACAAATATGCTTACTCCATATTGAGGGAAGATGTAAGATTAAAGCCCCCGTGACGGTAAAAATGCGACAGTCATACAAATCGTGACAATAAGTCTGAACTCAGTAGATTCCCTTTCCTCGAAGATCCAATTAATATCTCTATGAAATTTTTTTTTCTTTTAAGAGGTAAACAAATTCTTAATATCCAATGTTAATTAGTTTAATTGGGATAGTTGATGTTATGCAACCTTTTTATGTCTAATGCTAATTATTTGAATTGAGATAATCGATGTTATCAACATCTTGTTATCAGTGACAAGCTTGGATGACAAGTTTTTTGATAAAATATTTGGATACGAATCAGATACTGATTGCATTTGAAAATCTTACATACAAACTGGTAATTTAAATAAAAACAAATCATGAAAACACTTGGCAGATTATTTCGAATAACATATTAACTATGTTACAGTATTCATTTTACGGTTTTATATCATTACTTACATTCATTTTTACCATGGTGAAATCGGTTTCGAGATGACGCTGTATGACATTGTCAACTTGAGAGCAGATAGGAAAAGGCTCTAATAGTAAGTTATTAAAAAAGTGTTTTATTTTTCTGTGTGTAAAATCACATTTATTTCTAGGAAAGTCATATGCATAGATATACTTGAAAAGCAAAAATATTAAATATTAATACATAAATAAAAAATAAAGCAAAAAGTGCGACTCGGACTGAGGACACGCAAAATACGCGTCATTCATGTTGTTCGGACCACTAAACTGCACTGTTAGTTAATTTTGTGTGTGTGTGTGTAAAATCACGCTTTTTTAGGAATGTCGCCTATATAGGTAAACTTAAGACAAAAACCTTATCTAAATATATCTAATATAATAATCTAAATATATCTAATATAATAATCTAAATATATCTAAATATGAAATAATAATATAATATAAATACAAATCGTTAGAGCAATTTCAGAGTTAAACAAAATACATTTTTATATACAAGAATTGCTCGTTTAAAGTTATAAGATAATGAAATTAATGCGCACTAGGGGCATAATATACTTTCGGACTCTACCATCATCATATAACTTCACTACATGTAATATATTTCTAATACATTCTCACTTATAAATACCACAGAATAGAAATATTCCACTATGTAACAAAATGGAACGTAAGAGAAATTATGAACTTCCTTCCTTTTCATATCGATTTTTTTTTCTCTTTCCTTAATGAAGTTTTTGAACCTACGTCAGCTAAAGTCAATTTTACTTAAAGCACTTTCGATATTCAAAAGTTTAACTAAAGAGAAAATTCCTTGCGAATCTAATAACGCTCAGGAAAGCACTGATTTGTTTCAGTTGATTGGTTTATTGATCGTAAAATCTTTCTAACGCTTAAGAAATTCCCTGGCTTCAGACGGGGACTGACTTTCTTTTTATTCCACATTAGAGACATACGAAGCAGTTGAAGTGATGCAATTTGGATATCTCTTATTACTTTTGTAATTAATGATTGATGATCTCAAGCAATCCTGTTTGTAGTTAAGCGAATTCAGCTTAATAACCAAATATGATAAATTATTTTAAATGCGTTTATTTCTAATTATCTAAAATTGCTTAATATCACTACTGAATATCCGACATGTTATTTACCACACGCAAACAGAATTTGAGCTCTTTCAAATACATGCATCTCCCTTCTTTAAGTATCAATATATGATGAGGGGAAGGACCTTAAGTATGCAAATTTAAGATTCAAAACCTTATTCTATTAGAATAAAATGAATTCAATTCATACGATATTGGTTTAGTAGAATTAATGAAGAAAAGCGTTTTATAATTTGAAGTCAATGGAAAGTTGTAACTATGATGATGTAGCCGCATTATAAATACACTTCAATTTTGAAGTGCCATAATTTTTTTAATACGAAAAAGTAAACTAAAAGTAAATGAAGCCCTCAAAAATAAACCCTCATTTTGCAAAAAAAATTAGTAATTTTACGCTTAATTAGGGATATGAAAACTTATCATGACACAGATATGACTTTTCATACTGTTAATTAATATTCTGATTTCTATTTATGCTTTTTTAAATGTAAATCTAAATTTTTCACACAAATTTCCGTCTTTTGACCAGGATTCCTAAATATTTTTTTTCATTTCATTTTGACTAAAAAATTTTATAAATATGTAACTATAGTGATAACTTTTTATTGCCTTCAAATTTTGAATTGCAGAAAATTGTTTCGCTGATACTCCCTATTGTGAAATATTCTGAATATTAAACAAAATCATAGGACTTTCCAAAAAATATCATTTGAAAATAAACATTCAACCAGAAAATCGTAGAGTATGAGCACATGTTACAAATCAAATTTGATATCGAGGGACAGTTGTCTTTTCCTGGTGTTACTAGAAAGCTTGGAGAGGGAGTTTTTATTCAAGCACTCGTCTTATTATCTAACCGGAAACAGAATATTATGTAATGGCACGAAACGTTGAAATGTTTCTTCATAGAAATGGTGCCTAACCACCCAAACCGCCAGAGTAGAACATCAAAGAAACTAGATTCATAGTGAATGTAATTTGGCGGATAATCTAACAAAGTTACGCAGAGTACATCTAGACAGAAGAGGTTTTAATGATAAATCTATTGTTTTATCATTTGTGTACTACTATTATTTCTTATTCAATTCTATCGTTTTTCTAAAACAGTATTAACAGAATGATTGAATCACTTACCATATTGGCTTTCGTCTCTAATCAAAAAGCACCGGCATCATGATTCTGTATATTTGTAAGCATCTTCATCTATCCTGAGCACCATTATTGGGTGAAGTTTCACCATAGCCGCCGCAGACTCTGCATCTTAGACGAAAAATGGAGGAAAATAATGGTAAGACATCTTACAAATAAATAAAAAGAATAAATCAATAAAAATACCATTGCACCAATATCCTGATCAATACAAATCAATATCAATACCGCTGTGTCAATATCCTGATCAATACAAATCAATACCAATACCGTTGTACCAATGTCCTATACCACTATCGTAATCAATATTAATCAATCAATCAATACAAATCAATGCCAATGCCATTATCCTGAGCACCATTATTGGGTGAAGTTTCACCATAGCCGCTGCAGACTCTGCATCTTAGATGAAAAATTGCAGTAAATCATCTCACAAATAAATAATGAAAAAATATAATAAATCAATACTAATACCACTGCTGAAAAAAAAGAGTATGTCTCAAAATATGAAAGATTTAACGTCAATGCAGCCAACTAGAAAGAAACTTCAGAATCTAAATAAAATAATGAAACATAAGCCTTGGTATTCTCAAACATTTAATTATGACACGACAAAATTTCTTTGGTGATTAACATAATATTTAAGTCAAACCATTTTATCTGTAAAGCAATATATATATATATATCTGTGGTAATGCTTGACAGAAAAAAAAAATCCATAATCCTTAAATAATGAAGCACAAAATAAAAATTTAAACTTAAAGCAATCTGTTTTAAAAAGCACGTAAAGAATTTCGCCGATAATTACTCTAAGCCATTATGATAGATTTTTTTTCTTTTAATTAGATTTACAACAATCGTTTGATTTTTCTTTATATTTTCTAACAATTAGTTTAGCTAGGAGATTTTAATTACTGGCATATACAATCCTTAACCTTATTTTGTAGCAATTAGTAAAACCAGTAAATTTTAATTACTATCATATTCTTTCTTTAATCTTGGAGAAAAATAACATTTTAATTAATTAAGGTCAATCCTTTGGTAAATCATATAAAAAAGCGAAATGCATGAAATACATTTTTAAGTTTAGTGTAGATTTTCAATCTTCATAAAAAAGAAGCTCCTTTAAACTAATCACGACTCCTTAGTTTTTTAGTTAAAGCTCTAAATTACTTAAATAGTTACAATTTTGATTTTCTACAACAATCAAAATCATCATCTTATCTGTTCGATTATTTAGTTATAAGTTAATTAATGCAAAGAAACTAAAATTAAAGGCGATTGTATTTGTCATAAATTTATAATTAGGATTTAATGTCGGTGTGTCATATGAAAGGGAATTTAGTAGATAAAAATGTATTCATTTCGAATAGTATTAATTCTTAAGTGAGCGTAAGCAAATGCAAAATTATTTAAGAAAATTAATGATGAAAACTTAATTATTTTATGAAAAATAATTATATTAAACATTTTTAGTTCTCAATAAAATTTAAATGTTTTACATCAATTGAATCATAGATGTAAATAACGATTGTAGGTGCAAATTTTTTGCTCTACAGTTTTATAAATTTCTACAGTGGATTTATTAATACACTTGCTAAGCCGCTACATAATGAGAGAATTGCTATTAATAAGCGATTTTTGAAAAATATCTAAATATGGTGGTTGTTTTGAAGCTATACAATTATACAAAAAATGGGCTATTAATATATACAACAAGAGGAAAACAGCAGTTTTAAGGTAAAAAATATCAGTAAATACTTTAAAAATAAGTTTAAAATATCACAGTGTCACTATTTTCTATTGTTTATTTTTTAGGTGATAATATAGTTATAATAAATAATATAAATGTGACAATTTCTGAAAGTAAAAACTGTTTCAGACATAAAAAGTAAGTTTTTTGTACATTTTCAACTTAAACTTATAGAGGAATTCGAATTTTAATCACTTCGGCATTTTTTAACACAATAACAAAGTAATTCTCCTCAAACTTACAGTCAATTAGGGCCAGGCAGGATAAAATAAGAAAAAAAAAACAGGGACAATAGCCCTGAATATTAAGATTCTTTTTGTGGTATTATGTAAATTATTTAACTTCGTGCTTTTATCATAATGTAAATAAAAGTCATTGTGGCTAAATGTGCATATTGCTCGTGTCAGTATCCTGAGATGACCACTTTTCGACGATTCTATCTCACTGAGGGAGAGCATGAGAATGTCCGTATTTTCGGAATTTTTATTGCTAAATGTAAACATCTGCTCCTGTAATCTTTCCTGTCTCCCCTATTTTACCCATCCTAAATTAAAACCATCCTAACGCATGCGCAAAAGCGTGGAGGGTTTTAGAACAACAATAGCATATGTATATAATAAATATATTCCACATGTCTTTCTAAATAACTGGATTGAATTTAACCCCACTGTGCTTACTTTTACTTTAAGAAAAGAGAAAGAATACCCCCAAATTTTTAATGTTCAAACAGCTGCTTTCAATCTAATCTTTTGCAGTAAATTGTTTTGCAAGAAACTTTTAATCCGAACTTAAAATTCAAAAATTTTACTTTTCCGGTGCTGCCAAGTTTCTTTCTGTTTGCGTTGTTTTCTACAGTTCTTTTAAAATTTTACGCTGACGAATTTAATGTACAATAACTATAATCTACTTCTAATATTTTTGCTTTTTTTTGCAATTTTTTTTTATCGTTTAGATTTTTTTGTTGTTTTAAAATAATAATTTAATGACTCCTGAAATAATTGACATGTTTTTTTAAGCGATTGTCAGTTACCAAGGCCAAGGTCACAATGCTCATTCTACCACGTATTCTCTTATACAGTATCGACAAGGTTGTACGCATTCGACCGTTGCATATTCTACCACCCATCACCACTATGTGCTAACTCTTCAGGCTCGGTAGTCTCTTGGAGACATCTCCCTCAACTTCAGTGATACGGAATGTTCAAAGCAATCTCGTAGTCGTCATCATCAATCTCGAAGGACCAAGTGCAGCCAATCAAGTGGTGCGGTATAGTATAAGAATTGTGTGTCATTATAATTTTAACAAAAATTAATTTTTGCATTAAATATGTAAAATATGAATGTATTTAAGTATATTAAATAGTTTAATTATAAAGGTCGTGTGATCGAAATTATTAAAATAAAGTGATTTGTAAATTAATTTTGGAGGATTATTTGAATAATATAATTACCATTAACAAGTTTTATATAATATTAATTTTATAATTCCAAAAATTGTGCTTTGTAATTTAAAAAAATTGTCCAGTCCTGTTATTTGTCCTGTCCTTATTATTTTTATTTTGTAAGACTTTTTATTTACTATTTTGCTTTCTAATTTTTTTAAAAAAAATTGTGCATTTTTTAATATGCGATATAGCGAAACCAATTTCGTAGACAGCGATCTGCAACCAAGCGCTTCACCATTTGAGATTTTTAAAATGTGTAACTTAAAACAACTTATGTAAAGATGAAATTGGAATTGATAACAAAATTAGGAACTTTTAAGAAAAAAGGATTGTGGAATTTTAAAGGAAAAAGTGGATTCTCAGACTTGTATTAACTAAGAGTTACTAGATGGCAACTTTCAAACAACAAGGCAATTTTTTTGGCAATGGAAAACATATACGAGTTTTTAATCCGATCTTGATGAGGTTTTTTTGACATTTGTGGAAAATAATTATTTATGATTCATAAAATATGGATCCTGAATTATTATTTATACAATTATGGGACTGGGATACAAATTAATAATTGGTGTTATTGTTAAATAATGTCCAATTTTATCGTGATCATAATCTAATATCTCATCTTCAAAATTTCCACACCTGCCTCAATGATACTAACATTCTATTCTATTTTCACCGGATTCGCTTTCATTTTCGTAGTCGTCCTCGACACTTAACAGTTTCTCCTATACATTTTATTTCGGCGTAATTCGATGTCGCCAATCTTCATTTTTCTTTTTCCCATCTGACCCTTCTCAAAACCAAAGTTCAGCTATTCATATTTTAGTTCTATTCATCTTAGTTCACAAAAAGGGGGGGGGAGATGGCGACAAAACAAATATTTTGCCTCAGGTGAAGATAGGAGGGGGGGGGTACGCTTGACCCTTCTCTCTACACCATTGACTCTACATTCCTCAACGGTCAACACCGAATTGCCTATCCGTGACTTAATCGCAACGAATAATTACAGAGTAACAGAGTGCTAGTTACTATACATGCAGCCTGTATAAAATACTTAGTAGGCGTAAGCGTGTTCCAGCATTACTTTCAAACAATAGGGTGTTTGTTGGTGAAATGAAAGGATAGATAATAACTTTGATTAGCATATTTCAAATAGTCAAGCAAAAATTATCACGGGGGACTTAAATATTTTTTTAAATTCCTAGTGTTGATAACGACGTCTTAAATAAGCAGGAATGTTTTTTTTCCAGAATGGGTAGTAGAAATATTTATAAAGCTACGCAAGACTGGATTTCATTATTAAAATAAAAACACAAAATTTGGCAAATTATCCCTTTCAGTATTAATTAAAATATTGACTTAATGTTGTATGATCATATTAACTAGAAAATTAATTAATAAGTATTGAATAAATATCCTTTTAATAAAAGAATTAATAATATGTTATCGATAAAATTTTGTCCCGTTCCCTAGTTAGTATGTAATTTTGAAAGAAAATCATCAGAAAAAGAAGATGCTTATAAAATGTAAATAATTTAATTACCTTTAAAAATTACATAGATTTATTACATATATGCAGTATATGCAGTTAAGAGAAAATCATCAATTGAGCTGAGATTGCAGTTGATTCAAAAGACGATTGTAGATTTTTTAGCCCTCTGAAGCAAATTTAAATATTTTTATATATGCCATTGTAAACCCATCAGATTGCTCATAATAGAAATATTTTAACACTGACGCTTTCAACATTCTCTTTGATATTTCTGCCTTCCAACAATAGCATTGCTTTCTTTGTTACTATCAATAATTTATCAAGTGGTGTTAACTATTTCACTAGACCATTATTTTTCGCCAGTAATTAAATAATACCATAAAGCTTTTCTGTATTTGAAACCGAAAAAAACAACAAAAGAACCAACGCCATCATAAGTTAATGCAATTATTTTAACCCTAACAACGAAGTGTCATCGACTTCACATCTACTTACAACCAAAATGAGAAAAATGCCGCTGGCTCAGCCTTGGCGAAAGCAAGAAAATATTTAATCAAAATCCAATAGCTTCTAAAAATCGGAAGCGGAAAATCACCGTTTCCTTCCAATAAACTCATTTGGAGCTCATTTGCGGGTCCTTTTAATGCAGAGTCTGAAACAACCAAATGATTTACTTAATCAGCTGGGTCATTTACATTCTCATTAAAGTGGAAAAGGAATGCAGTCGGTTGCTGGGCAAAATGAATTCCAACTCTTCTGCGAATGCGAATCAAATTCGTTTAATAAGGAGAAACTAATGCCAAAATGATATACGAACACAAATTGCTATTTTTGATGCTACCAGAAAACCCCAAGTTCGGCTAATGTACGCTAAATCTTCTTCTATTTAACCATTATGAGGGTTGCTGCAGAACGCTTTAATGTTAATCCCAATAAAGTGGGAGCACTTTGTAACCGAGCGAGAGATCGTTTTAGCTGTGCTGCAGAATTATTGCAATTATATGGGAAGAGAGCAACTCTCCACAGTACTGGGTTATCTTTATTGAAGGTTCCTACAAAAACTTTTTATTGATTTATTAAGCTTAGTTATTGTCTATTGAATAGCGATGCATGATATTATTGCATGAACTAATCAGATGAGATAATATATAAAATCAAAATGATTAATCTACTTCCTGGATGAATCATTTTGCATCTATATACTATCTCATGATATGATAAACTTAATTTAAATAATAAGTGAATTAATTAATTACACTCACGAATTTAATTTTTATTGGAATCGAAACTCATTGCAAGGTACAGGATGCCAGCTTAAATCAGATGAATTGAGATTTTAAATTCTGTAAAACACAATGATATTTGTTATGATTAATTCAATAAATTATTTGATAAACTTTGAAATGAATATGCTTTTACTCCTATTTATTAAATGCGATCGTTCAAGTTGTTAATTCGTTGAATCAATGTGGGTGCGTATATCAATTAAATCCATCAAAATGATGCTATACTGAAAATTAGTAAAGATATTTCAAAATCGAAAGCTTCAAACAGATTAATTTGAAATTTAATTCGATTTTAAAATGTATTTAACATAGTGAAGTCAAATATTTAAATAGTCATAGTTATTAAACTTTAAAATATACCCTAAAATATTTTTTTTTTAAACTGAACTAAAAAATGTAGTTTTAAGTTTTTATGTGTGTGAAATTAATTTCAATATTCATCTTCAATATATTAAGAAAATTTTAAAAATTTATTTAAATGGTCTTAATGAGCATTCAGTATGATCTCAGATTGATAGATAAGTTTTTATATTCGCCCGGGTGTATTAAGTGAATTACGATGATGAATTTAAGAATTAGATAAAAAAATAGTTAATTATACTTACTTTCATTGACTTTTGATCGGAAATGTGAAATGAGGGTATTCTTTTCAGAAGAAATATGGTATTCATTTCAAGGTATTTTATGAATTTAGAGCATTAGAATAATCCTAAGAAACTGAATTCGAAAAATGGAGGAGTTGGTTTATTATTCTTTAATCTTTTAAATCATATGAGTTTGATACAAGGAATTTTGTTTTAAATTTTGGAAAGTATATGACAAATTATTGAAGATTTTGTTCACTGTAGTTTTCTAATTATGTTTTAATTTTGGAGTAGTTCAGATAATAATTGCTTAAATGTTGGAAATATGGCAATAGAATTGGAACTGAACCTTAAAATTTGTCATTGGGCAATGGACTACGCCATCTAGACAGCGGTGCGATTATATTGACCTTAGTGTCCATACGTCTCACACGTGGGAACACGTATTTTTATATGGAATAATGTCATTAATAAGCAGTCTAAGTATCATTATTATTTCCGAATCTTTTGATGATTAAATCTTGATTTGTATATGTCTAAATAGGAGCAGATTACTTGAAATTTGAATTTGATACAAGTAATAATATCAATTACATTACAGATTTAGTTATTATACGTATTTTAAATTATTTTCAATGAAAATACCAAACGAATGAGTTTTCTTTGGAAAGAGGGCTAAGATGTACTGTAAGGTAATTTATTATTTCGTAATATCATTAAACTCATGTTATGAGACAAAAGTTCAAATTACATTTAATCTTATTCTAATTAACTTTTGAATAAAACGCTGATGGATATATTTTCTGCTCACAATATACGTTTAGAAATTTAATGTCTGCTGCATTTATTAAATTATAGCCTTTAATGTAATAGATAATTTTTAAAAAAATATTTTTGTTTCCTTGTCTTTTTAAACTTCCTTTAAGGTATCGCGCTATAATCATATGCAATGCACGTTATTATTCTAATGAAATACTTCATTAGAAAAATGCTACGGACTGGATTTTAACATTAATCTCTTACGCATTAAAATATAATTCCACCATTTTAATATATATTAAACTCTACAAAAATGAATAAATGAGAAATTGATGGAGATTTATTGCAAACATTTTGATTACTTTGAATTAAAAATTTGAAAACTCAACATTATTAAAATATTTACTAGCGAAATTGAATTATTGTACGAAATTAATTAAATTACATAATATATATTATATAATTTAATAAATTTTAATAGCTATTGGTATTTTAATTAGTGGGATGCACTAGCAGGTTTATTGAATTCATTTGAACACTTATGAAACATTTTATTTAGGGCTTATAAAGAAATTAATTTAATGAAACTTACTTTATATTGTAAACAAAATGCTTTCTATGAAAAATTTATCTACTGTTTTTGTCCTTATCCACAATTTGTTTAATTTAGTTTAACATTAACGTCTTAAACTGAATATAATTTCGTTTTCGAATATCATATATTGATTCACCTTGATATCTTCTCACAGTGAAGTGGAATTATTTTTAGTTATTTTTAAAATTTCGATTTAGATAAATTAAAACTTAAATTTCCAGACCTTTGATTATTTTTCATTAAAAATATATTTGATAAAGTAAGCTGTTTAGACATGAAAAACATTTAATTTTTTAGAAAAATATTTTAAAAATTGTTTCCCAAATTTAACAAAAATATGTTTTAAAATTCATCAAATTAATTTCCACTTTCTTTTGCAGAGAGCTTGCAAGATTGTGACGTTCTACTCAGAAGTATTAAACGTTACATATTTCGTCTTTATTATGAGTAGAAATGGATGCGTGTGTCTTGGCACTCTTCAAGACAAACATTTAGACCAAAAGGTTTTAAAAGGTTAAGTGGAAATGTGATTGTGGAATGTTGACGATACTTTTTTGAATCTTTAGATACGCTAGAAGCAAGTAAAATTTTGTATTCTTCCGCGATAATACAGAAAATATACCGAAACAAAAACGATATTAATACTATTTAGAAAATTAAAAAAATTTTTGTTAATTACATCACTTTTTTAAGCTTTAATTCTTACTGAATGTTTGTAATTTTTAAAAAAATACGTTTTCCTAATTTTTAATAATATATTAAAGTGTCGCATTGAAATCCAAAACATTTCTCATAGTTTCAAGTATTTAATGTTATGATATATATTTGAGAAGGTTTCTGTGTAGTTTATTTGGTGAATAAGAACGTGAATTGAAAGGTATGCTGCAAAACTTAGATCAATTGGACAATATTACGTTTCTATATTCCAAATGCTATGATGTCATGGGACTTGACGCTTTGAGGATGGTTCAGTTATACAATAAACATAACAAGTTAAGTCTTTAAAATATTTTTGTGATATAATCATGGATATTAAATTATGTATATAATAGTTAATAATAAATAAAACAATTGATATTCCAGAGCTAGCTGATTATTAAAGTGACTAGTGATTTTAAAAAATGTTAAATATTAGTAGAAAATGTAACCTTAACTAATGTTGTATTCAAATTTCTTGCGCATTTATAACAGAAAAAATGTTTTAAATGCTTTTAGATTCATATCATATATGGATTTTATTACTGACCTAAATCAATATAATCGGAATCGAAAGCGGGAAAAAAATATTTTTGATAAGAAATCAAGAAAAAATCATATGCATTTTTACATCCCCAGATTAACTGTAATTGTAAATCAAACATCAAATGAAATATCTATATTCACCAAATCTCATCATTTATGAATATAATTTGTCCAACGGAATGCCTTATCAGGACCGTAATATTGGTTTTATACCATCTGTAAATTACTTTACAACAGCTCATGCAGTGCCTGAGCTCGCCTGATGCTCTAATTGAATTCGTGCATTAATGGAATGCATGTAGTATGTCGGCCTCCGACGATATTTCGACTGAGCAGTTAACGCCCCAGTAATCAAACCTTCAGCTTACGCGGTTCTGTAATAATCAGAACCGCAATATACCATTCTGCAGTCTGTGTTTCATTATAATGTCATGACTAAGTTGTAGCATATTCCGTATTGATATAATTCGGCTTATGGCAAAGCTAAACGCAGCAATGCAAATGTTTCATGTTTTAATGAATTTCAAAGCATAATTAGAAATTCTAACATATTTCTTGGTGAAAAAAAAAACTGTAGAAAATATTCGATGAACTATAATTTGCGTTGTATGCCATTATTTTTTTTTATGATCATAGGAATATAAATATTTTCTAATTAAATAACCGCATAGTAAAAAATTATTATTCAGTGTTTCAGACAATAAATGAATCACAGATTCTGAAAGTCTTCCTATATTTTCAGAATCATATTGCCACGAGCATAAATAAATATGCAAATAATCAAACTCAGTTTAAAGGAAAAAGGATTTTATGCAAGGCGATTTTGATATTTATCTTCATTCTCTAATTTTTCTCTCTTTTTCTACCATTACTTTAATTTTCTGAAATAAAGTTTATTTATAAGCAATTATATTGCATCCTAGAAAATATTTATCTATGTCAGATTTTATGAAATATATTTCTTCTCCCTTTATCAACATGGGGCCGCAGTGGCCTGATGGTAAGGCCTCGGCTAAGGAACCCGAGGAGTTACAGGTTCAAACCCCGATTCCACCAAAGAACCGTTCAGTAAGCGGGTCTGATGCCCGTTAAAAGTCCGGGACCAACGTCCTCCCGCTGGTGTGGTGTGGCAGTTTAGAAAGGGGTTGCCAACTTAGATGTCGTTCTCGTCATCTGACAGCTGTTCAAAATTACGAGGTACGCATCAAAATAGTTCTAGTATTGCTTTAAAACGGAATATCAATATAACTAAACTAAACTTACCCTTTATCAATGAAATTTTAAACACTTTTCAAAGTAAATATCAGTTCAATTTCAATTAATTATTCTTTTTTTAATCGACATTTGTTTTCATTTCTATTTTGAATTTAAATCAAAGGTAAAAACACCTCTTTTCCCATATATAATGTTTACTATTGATATATTTTGGTTACAGTTTCAAACTATAGTGAAGAAAATCAAACTTCAATCCATTGATTGGTTATAGAATTTGGTGCAAATTTACAGTTTCGGTCAAATATGCCATAGATTAAAGTTCATTGATTATCACTGTTATATTTATGAGTAATGGCATTCATATATAATATATGCAACCATTTGAAGGGATAAGTGCAAAATTTCATACACATTTATACTAATACGAATTTAATTCGACTAACATATTCTGATTCTGAACTCACTTTCATATGACATAGAATAGGTAAAACAATGTATTTCTCATACTGATGACTTTTGTTTAAAATTTTATATAATTATTAATAAATAAATATTAAATATCAGCAATTTAGTTGCATATACTACAGCAAATCGTCATTCGTCTATTTTTTTCAGTTTCTTGAATTATCAAGATCGCAGTCAGGCAGATAGTGATAACAGTAAAAATATATTGACTAAAACATTGAGATTTTTTATAGGCTGTCAACATGTCTTCTGTAAACATTATATGCACAAAAAAGTAAATAAATCCTTAACGATAATGAGCATGAATTATATACCGAGCTTTTAAATCTCCAAATAGTTTTTATCAAACTCTCAAATTATGATTAGGGTCAATTAATTTTAGTATATTTATCCCTCATATAAACATACTTTAAATTACTGAAAGTGTCGGGATAACAAAATCGTGAATTGCGATAGATGTTTTAAAGATTGATCTTCTAGATGAGGGCAATATTACAGGTTTTTATGCATCAAACATCTAATCAGTTACACCAAGAAATAAAAATTATATTATGAAAATAAGATAATTTTTTTAAAGAAAAGAACATGAGTAAATAACAAATTAATTAAGAATCCATTACCAAAAGCTAGTTACAAACATGGTTACTTCACGACATAATCGCCGTAAATTCAAGCTTTTGTCTTATCGAGGAATCGTATTTCCATCAGCAAAGAACGTCGTTTGATAGGTCTCAAGACTTCATTGAATTTCCTCTTAGTCTGTAAACTTTGGCCAGTTTTCTTAGCTAACTCTTTAGTTCAGGTGAGAATATCATTTAGCTATAAGATGCATTCTAGATAAAGAGTTACAATGACGCAAATCTGTTGACACAGAAAGTCTTATTCAGCGAGTTGATCACTCCATGGGTGTTCCTTATCCTGTTCAATCAGCTGGCTGACCAGCATATCGGAATTGCGACTTGGGGAATTTTTAGACAGTATTTAATATTTAGATAACACTGTGCTGTGTTCTTCTCGTTGAAGAATACCCAAAAAGTTTCATATTAACATTAAGCGTTAAAGACCATCTCCCATCAAAAGCGGCAATATTTTTGGAGGAAAGAATACAAAATCTAATTAACCAATATGGCAAATGCCGGAATCTTTAGGGTGATTATGTTGCAAAGTAGTCATTTTTGTGTCTTTTTGGTAACAACACTTTTTTTTCCTACTTTTATCAGGATCCATATGAGCTTGAAAAAAGAAACAGTCCTCATATATCAAATAAAAGCAATTCTACCATTCTGCATTTTTATGAAAATAATTTGATAAATGTGGGAAAGTGACTAACTGCAACATACTTTGAAACCCTTATATAATTGAATTGAAAATAATACTATTTTACCTCCTGCGAGCGAGCGAATGGATGTTTTCTCGTGGTATACACTGAGACATGAGCCTGTTGATCCGGAGGGCGTGGAGTTGTATCTGGGGCTCTCTGGACTATCAGACTGTGGAGACGTACAAGGCTCTCCAGAATCCTGTTGAAAAGAAAACACATACTGCTAACTGAAAATCTTATTAATTTTTACGTCATGTTTTCACATTACTTCAAAATATCTTTTTGAAATGAGGGGCTTGGATTGAAAAGAAGGAAATTATTTCATTATTTCTTTTGTTTAGATGATTGCATGATAAGATATATGCTTCATTCATTTTGACCACAAGCGGGTGTACATATTCTGATCTGTTCTTATAAATAATAAAGAATATTTTGACGTTTTCAGTATATTTTTATTTCAGCCATTGGAATCATAGCAGGATAAGATTTCTGTCCTTATTTTTAGCTACAAAATGTGTTACCTGTTCTTTCTGACTAAAAATGAATAATTCTTTTAATATTTTGCATATTTTTAAGAGAAACATTCAAAAAATAACAATATTTTCATTAAAATAAATTTGTCGTTATATTTCTACATTTGTCTCATGTCTTATTTAATATTTTCACTGTTTTAAGCAATTCAAAATTTTCTAAAATCTATCATTATATTTATGATTCCCAAAAGAACATTACTTAGCACTCTATTAATAGAAACGCCATTTAATATTTTAATTATAAATTGAATTATAGCAATGGCATTTATAAAATTATAAAGGCGATTAAGGACAAAAATAAATTAACATAATAAGTTTATTTTCCAAGAATGTGAATCCACTGGAAAAAATATTCTCTCACTCATTTTTTTTATTATTTTGAGCAGCAAGCGTGTAAATTTTCATTAACGTGTGAAATGGAAGTAAAATTAAAACAAATTGTAATACAAAAAGAAAAAAATGCTTATTAATAAATTAGGTAAAAAGCAAAAAACACAAATACTAAGAATTTAATTTTTTTAGTATCAAATAATGAAAATAAATTGAGTAAGAAATTGGATTTAATGATCTCAAAAATTCAAATGTATAATTATTGAAATACATTTATAAAAATTTCACAGTCGAAAATAAATGGTATTTCATATACAATATTTTAGTTTCTTATTAATATTTGGAAATGTTATTTACTCTAAATAAATTTAAACAGAAGATGTCAAAAATATTTTTTTTTCATTTTTTTAAACTATCAAATTTGTATTCACTAAAATAAATTAATCAAATATGATGTCCATTACCTTCAATTAAAAGACAAAAATACATAGAACTAAAATATACAACAGAAAACAGAAAACCACAATAAATACCAATGCTCGATGAATACCGATTCATCAACGAAGAAATGTTGCAACTGAAATATCTCTCTCACTTAGCTTCATTTCCACGGTCTAGTAAGTATGAATTATGATGCTGTCAATCAGCGACTGCATTGTCTAATTTTTTTGCTATAAGAGATTTTTTGTAACTTTGATATAAATGTTGTATTTCTTCCATATATTTCATAATGAAAAGATAGCTAAGAAATACAAATGGAAAAAACCACTTATATATAAGAAGCAATTCCAATGCTTCGCTCCCAATAAAAAATATAAGTGAAGCTAAATAAAATATAAATAAAGATATATAAAAGAAAATAGCAAGATACGTACTTGGCTCATACATATAAATAAATGAATTAATAATAAATAAAATCCAAACGCCTTTGACATGAATGAATGATAAATAAAATCCAAATGCCTAAATATATATTTTTGTCCTCCATCGATAATATTATTATAAATTAACTTAAATTTGGATTACAATCTTACAGACATTTCTTTAATTTGAGTGTTTTTTGAAATTATTAGAAAATTTATTTCTAATATCTTTGAAAATATTAGAAATAGGAACACAATTTCTCAAAAATGTCTAACATGAAGTTGAGCAAGCATTATCTTTGCTCATTTGCTTTAAACATTTTTACTAAAAATAAGGAAAAGATATTGACAACAGATGCAATCAAAGACAGTGAATCAATATTCAATCAATAATATGGAAATTTAATTTTGAATCAATATTCCAAATGCAGGGGAATAAAATCACCCGAAAAATGCTCACTTCTGGAAGAATTTCCTGTCCACGACAACGCAACTCTGTATGCATGGTAACGCGCTCCGGTTAAGAAATGTTCGGATGTAAAAGATCATTAGATTAGTTCAATTAATATTTTAAAGTCTAACTTTGCATAATACATAGTTAAATCAAAATATGATATTTTACTATCTCTAAATGATTCTCAAATTCTTTAAATGACATTAGAAAATAATTGTTATGGATTGGAATATTTAAGGTTTAAAATGAACACTAGATTATAATTATTTATTTTGAGTTTTTTACAGTAACAGGAAAAATAGTGAAACCATTAATAACGATGAAAGCTGAAGAGATACTGCTTACAATCAATAGAGTTTTCTATAAATTTAAATTTTTGAAATTATTAGATTTTTTCCTTTAAATTTGAGGTATATTAATGAAAATTTTAGAGCAATTTCAAATTCTCAAACACATATATATCTAAGTTTTACTATACGGCTTATAGTTAAGGCTGCTATAAAACAAAAAAAAATAATATACTTTTCGTATATTAATTACGTTAGATATCAGTACTTATTTTATCTTTTATCCAATTCTATCCTAAAGTAAAATATATCCTCCAACTTCTTTTTAAGTAATTACTGCAATGTTTTCATGTGCATGTTGCTGAATTAATAAATGCGTTTGATATTTTGCAATATTCGTTGCGTAAATCTATAACAAATTCTAATTTGTTTATAAATTATTGTAAAAAAAAATTAAGAATTTTGAAAAATATAAAACTGATTATTGAATTATATTTGGATTAATTTCAAATTTTCTTTAAGTGTCATTAATACATGATCTTGTAAATGAATTCAAAGCAATCATATTTACGAAGCTTTAAATAAAAATAAAATAAAATAAATCTTTTTTTAATGAGACTCATTATGAACACGTATTATAGTTCTGCTCAATAAAATACCGCAATATTAGTTATGTGTACAAATATGAAGACCTATTCAACAGAATAGAAAATATAATGATAATCTAAGCATGAAACACTACACTAAAAGTGGAATAGATTGCTAGAAAAATATCCAAAAGAAAAAAAATATCAGAAACTTTTCAGAACATACATTGATAAAGGATGCAAAACTGTACAAAATAAAACAAAAATTCAGAATGTTGCGATAATAAAAATTTGCGGAATAAAATGCATAAATAATGATAAAAATGGATAAAATAAAGACAGATTTTTAAATATTCTAAATATTCTTAAAGTAAGTTCTGATAAATACATTCGAAATGTTTGAAAATAAAAATAGTTTAAGCAAAATAATCATAACATGTAAAATTTAGGAAATTAATATTTTGAATGTTTTACACTAAAAAATTGATTAATGTCTTTATTTATGTCCGCGACATTCGATTTTTATGTGATTCATCTTGTATTACTAAACATAACAATATATATATATATATATATATATATATATATATATATATATATATATATATATATATATATATATATATATATATATTATATTATATTATCTTATATACAAACGTAAAATCATCCCACATTAAAAAAATAATCTTACTGTTGATTACTAAAAGAGTATTTATTTTGAACTTTACAATGTATGTCGGTCATTTCAATGTACGAGCATTTTGTTACTCGAACATTACCAAAATATTACATTATAAATTTTCTTAGATGCTATATATTTCAGTAAATAACACCCACTGAAAACATCCTCTTTCTAATAGGGCCGAGATATTTTCCATAGGTATTTATATGTTTTGTGCAGGATTTTTTTTTTTGGGGGCGGGACGCGGGGGAGGTAGATGATAAATTTTCCAAGATTCAAAAAGTCTCTATATGAAATTTAGTCCTTTATGTTCCCTAGTTTTTACCTGAAAACACTTCAAAACGGAGAATTCATATAAATGCCTCTATGTTCAAGTGAATAGTTACGTTTAAAAGAGAAATCACTTATTATTATTATTATCGCTCATTATTATTTAAATATATGATACGAATGAATCAATCATTAATAAGGTTGTGCTATTTATAAATTATTTAAAGACAATTGGATAATTCAAATGACCTGACTTTTATGGCATTATTATTATTATCTTTTTATGGCACAGATGCCGGTACTGGCCACACTGCACCAAATTAAAGGATTTCATTTCATATACCATTTCACGATGGTTATTAGCATAAGAAAACTAACTTATTAAGACATTTATAAATAAAAATAAATACATATATTTTTAAGGAATTAAGATACATTTATAAAAATTGGGATACATTTATAAATTTGGAAGATTTGCAAAAAAAGAGCAAAAGTTATACTCATTCATATTCACTCACAATTTCAAATATATGTACAGTTGACATACATCTATTCCTACTTCGGAATAAGATTGAGTGAAATATTTATTTCTACAGCATGACCTCACTTAAAAATAAAGCTGTTCTCAATTTCTCCGAGTTAAAAGAAGTCTAAAAATTCTTTTTCAGAAACAATACATTTTTAACTGAAGTTTTCGCATTCTTCAATGTTTTGAAAAAGAATCTCGCTTAGAGGGATCAAAACAACGAACTTACCTTTGAAGTGGTTAAACAGAGACAATTCTCGTTTCTTAAAATATCTGGACAATCGTCCTTTGTTTTATCTAGGGGAGGGTGAATTTCTTCCAGGAATGTCTCTTTTAGTACACCATCTGGAAAACCAAAAAACAAAATGTTATAAAAGAAATTCAAGAGCATCATTTTATTACAACAGATCTATTTTATTGAACTCGAAAAACACCAGAAAGAGAATGGATAAATACAAGATATTCCATCGCTTTTATTTCATGTTTTTATTTAATTGAATTTCTTTTAGTTTTTGGACTAGGATATTGCGATTGATTTTTTCAAACATTTCTTAATGTGTTAAAGTTTTAAATTTTTTTAAAGTTCTAATTTGAAATGGTAATACAATACTTTAAAATTTAATGATTATTAGATAAATTTGAATTATACACCATTTCTACATGAGAGATTCCGAAAAACTTACGTGTCATTTTATAATCTTAATTTATGCTCTCTCTCTATACATGTATGAGTGATTTTTTTTTCTATGTTTTGTAGGCTCATACTATAGTGTATTATTGCTGTATTCAATAGCATAGATCTTGAAAGAGAAAATATATTTCATGTTGAAAACATGGAAGACAAATTAGAATAGCAAGCGCTTATGAGAACTTTGCGCAATGAAAATTAATTACATAGAAATACCAAAAAGCAGACGATTTTTAAACATTCATTAATAACATTGCTGCTTCAGGTGTCCAGTTTATTCATCCTGATTATTGACTTTCCCAAATATTAAACTATTAATTTTGAACGCATATGATTAAAGTTTGAGCTTGCTATATGGAAAAATAACAAAATATAAGTTTAATAAAATTACTTCGCCACAAATTATTAGCGAGTACAGATTAAATCGTTATTATATTACGAAATAAAAGTGAAAGTGAATAATTTGAAATTAATATTCAGAAAAGGCGATTTCTTAACTTTGTCAAAAACATGCATTTGAATAGTTTATCTGAACAGGAAAATTAATTTTAATTACAATATAACATTAAAAGTAATATTACAAATTGTATATTAAATTTAGATTAAAAATTTTATTTTAAATATGCAAATGAAATTGTTATAAATAAAAAAGGAATGTTTTGAATTTTAAGACCATGTAAAAATAATTTTATTAAATATTATTTTTGGAAGATATAGCTGGACATTCTATGTCTATGTGTATATTCTTTTGTCTTAAAAAGCGTGTGTACATTTTTTCATCAAGATCAGACAAAAAAAATTGATTTTTATATAATAACAAAAAAAAGCGTTCCTAATCATAAATTTAGATTATAATTATATATTAAAATTTTATTACATTTCAATTAAAACATATCCATGGCTTTTTGATTTTTCTCATTTGGTCTTTTTTGACCACATGAGAAAAAAATTGAAATTCTGATCATGTGATCTCAATTTTTTGATAAAAAACAATTTCGTTATTTCAGATACATTTATGTAAACGTTTTTTCAAAGGCTTCTTATTATTAGAGATTATATCCCTTTTTTGTATACAATTGGAAGCTATTTCTGAATGGATCTAGTAATTTTTTGCAACGATCAAATAAGGAATATGAAACTTAAAAAGTCGTCACTGTCTCCAAGTTTCCATACCAAACTCACATAGGAATAATTGATCCATTTTGGCATAATTAATGTTCACAGAACTACAATCCAGCTGTTTTAAAACAAATCATATCAGCAGACAATTTCGACTCTCCCTTTTTTAAAGTAAAACTTAATTTAGAGAATTTTATTCATTTTGTACTAATATAAACAATGCTTACGAATCAAAAATACCTAGGAACAAATTTATAAATCAATCTTTGCAATTAAAATGATGAAATCATTAAAATCTATTAATTGTTAAACATCTCTCTTAAAAAATTGTGAAACAACTTTACAACTTTATCACAAACAACATTTTTACAAAAGTTTTTGCGATTTAAAATCTGATATCTTGTTTGTACACAACTTTAAATTCAGTCAATATAATGTTATACCAAATTATCGATCTCCCGGGAGCCAGCATTCAGGATTTTTGTGCAACTGAGAGTTGAAATTTCAATATCAGCACAAAAGAGAAGGTCTATTAAGAGTCAACCTGCTCCTAAGTTTTCAGAGGCAAGGATTCCGTCAGGCAGCTTGGATGCAATAACTTTTGGCCCTGGTCTATAAACTCGCATACGAAATGAAATATCTCGAAATGAAACCGAGCTGTCCCTTTTCAGATTTAAATTTTGCCCTTTTGAAATGAGTCCCGCAGCTGCGGCCGAACATCTTGACTTGAGGAAATAGTATAACTCGCTGCACCGAATGCAGAATTCAGGCGTAAAATTCGGAGATGTATGCGATGGTAATGTATGAAGGGAAGTTACTGCAGATGTAATCTGGAACTCTGTATCTCCTTGAAAAGTCTCTGCATCCTTTTGGGACTTGAATTATCTCTATCGTGATTAAGAAACTCAAACCGTTTATGGAAGTAAAGTTATTTTAATTATATTTAGATGGGCTTGTATGCTGGAACTTTCCTGCTATGAAAATTTTAGTGGGTGTTTGCTGAAATAAAATTATCCAGTTAAGAATTAAGAATAAATTACTGACGTGAAAATGATGCAAATAGATTAACAGTAATTTAAATAAAATGTATTTAATAAAAGTAACTTATAAATCTACATTTAACATAGTATATTGCCATGGAAAATAGTTACTAAAAAAGGCACTGGCATAAAAAAGAAATTATTAAAATAATGTGTAATAAAGAACATAAAAGTGTGCAACATTTTAAAAATTCCCATCGGGAAATGATTAACACTCATATTTATTCCAAAATTCTAAATTATGAACCTATGAATGAATTAAGGATAAATAAAAGCGTTTTAATATGCAATAAATTTATTTCTATACATATATTTAAGATAAAATATGTAATAAATAATTTAGTAATTACAGCTATAATTTTGCAAATTTAATATAATTAGATATATCGAATCAAATAATATTTTTTTCATATATTTCTAAGATATATTTCTTTCATAGATGAAAGTTTTTAACATAAATTTTAATTACATTTTAAAATATTAATTGAATAATTTTAGTTAAATTATCAAACACAAAAAGAACTACTTTTTATATTTACTGTACGTATATTAATTGCATAAATTTTCATGTGATTGATATAATAATATTTATAAACTGATCGACTTCCTGTAAACAACGTTATGTATGATTAATATTCGCTGGAAACAATGCTAAAAGTAGATTGTAGTACTTTTAATTACACATATAAAATCCCCATATATTTAATTCTCTTTTAATAATCCAATTCCAAACATGAGTTTTAAAAACTTTTAATTGGATATTTTTAATTAAAAATTAATCTTAATTTTAAAGATTTTTTTCCTTATTAGCTTCGGATTATGTAAGTGCAAAAGATAATATTTTGACATCTTTTTAAAAACTAAACATTTATTTTTCAGTCATATCAATTTTATTTTCATTAATTTTAAATTAATAAATTATAAAAATATTTTGGAATAAATTTTGTAAAAGTAATTTTCATTATTTTAACATCTATATTTATACAAACACGCGTTGTAACGACATTAATACACTTTTACTGAAGACATGTTGTTTTTTTGTTCTAATAAAAGTAAAATTTTAAATTTTTAATAAAGATAGCCGTAGAAAACATACAACATTATATATGAGATATTTCGAAGTTTTTAAATTCTTTAATTATATCTACTACTTTATAATAACAAAGAATACAATATAATTTATAATTCAAACTTTTCGCAATTTTCAATATTTTGAGATTAATTAGATCGTGACTTCGCCATTTAAAAAATTTCAAGTTCTAAACTATATTTAACTTCATCTGGTTATAAAATTTACTACTAACTACCTCTGATGACGAGTTTTTTTGCCTGTAAAATATTTTTTTTTTGGATTTAATTTCACTTACTTAAGTATAATTGATGTTCATCATTTGCAGAAAAAATATTTTTTTTAAGGATCAGACTGTGATAGAAAAAGAAAATATTTTATTTTCAAAAGCTTACTCTACTCTTTTTATTTTGTTTATAAACTTTCCTCGTGGAATCTAGACTCTTGCCATCGCAATGTCATTGGATATGTAATTGTTCGGCTGATATATTTTCTAATTTCTGGTTGTTGTTTTCTTGTTTCGTAGTACTATAGTTTAGTTTTTCTTTTTCTCATGTGAACTGATAGGATAATCAGTACGACTTTTCTTCATAATCTCTTAGCAAAAATATTTAGTGAAACAAAGGCAGAGATATAAATACATTGCGAAAATGAAGGTACTGCCATCAATTATGCATATAAAATAATTTAAAATATGGCTCAAATTTCGGTAACAGGATATTTTAGCATTTTAAAATTTAAAAAAAAAAAACAATTTTCTGCAGTAATATTCTCATGGATTATTATGAAAAAAAATGTCAAGATCTCGCACGCTTAGTAATTAACTAATTTTTTTTTAAAATAAAAATAGCTCCTATTTTTCAAAGTATATTTGCTCCAAATTTGGATCAAACAATCTATCATCGCCAAATCGAACTGTTTGATTTGTAAAGCGAAAATAGATAGATACTCACATGTAATATTTTTCTCCATAATGTGGTGAAATACCAGAAATCAATCAATTGATTTTATTTATATTGAAAAAAATTTATGCAAGTTTATTAAACAAAGTAGAATTTACAATAGGAAATCTAAATGTTATCGTAAAGTGAAAAAAAATGTCATGAAGCTATTTAACCAAAGTAATCGTTTGACAGTGCATCAATAGCAGAGTAAAATTCCACGTAACTCGAACACCAGAGAAAATAGTATCCCCGCTATTTTCCTCCGCTATCCCCGCTATTGTATTATGCCCTCTTATAAAGTTGCGGATTTGGGGTAAGGCCACGAATGCTACATTTGCAGATCTTTACTTTTACACTATAGAGATATGTGATTTGTATTATAGTAAAGAGACCTCGCATTTGTGTATTAATTGCATAGCATTGGCATAATTTTTTATTAATTAGTCATTGATTAATATACCAACAAAAAAACCCAATGTGTATTTTCGACCTATTTAATCCACATTTGACACAAAATTGTAGTTACAAAATCACATAAATGATATATTTATTTAAGTCATTCTATTTTGAAGTTAACGTGTTTGTATGCATGAAAAACGAAAAAAAAAAAAAATAACTGGCTGATAATCAATTTCTTTAATCCTTCAAGAGGCGTTTTTTTTCTAGTCATAATATAGTAAAATCTTTTTAGGAATGAGACTGGCTTAAAGAAAGTGATTCATTTAACTTATTAGATAAATTTAATTTGATTAATTAATTTAGTGTGTTAATTAATAATTAAGTAACAAATCAAGACACACCATTTTGTGTAAGATAAAGTACTGAAGTATCTTAGTTTCTGTCTTATTGAAAACTTTGTCAGAACTTATGCCAATCTTCATAACTTCTCCCAATGATAGATGAATTTGGTGGGAAACATACTTCCCATTGCCTTACAATGGGTTAACTTGGTTCATGCAAAATTGATACTAATCTACACTTTAGAAGATATATTTGTATCATTTTTTTTTCGTTTTGTAGTCACCGTATTCATTTGTACTTAATCTTCTTCTTATGTACAGCCGACCTCCTCGCCAACACTGAACGTAGCAGTATCAGCAGAAACTTCTTCTGCTCAATCTATCGGGAGAAACTTCCTGAGAATTAATCTCATCGAAAATAACAACATTTACAAATTCGATACTCAGTTTATATTCCAAATTCCACTTATTTGAGTTAAAGCGTTTTTGATTTATCATATTCACAGACAAATTGACATAAATTCAAATATTTGTGTTTCGGATTCTGGGAGATCTGATTCTTCAAAATCTCGAGTTAAAATTTGTCGATGATTTCTAGATTTTTTTCCTTTTTCTAGATTTTTTTCCTTTTTGTTTACTTCATGCACGAGATATTATAAAGGGATCATTTGATTCTTGAAAATATGAAGACAAATATCTCAGAATATCTTGATTCATGATATGAGCTAAATATTAAAAAATAATAAAGAAAATCTTACCTATAGATTTGTTGTCCTGCTCTTTTTCTTCAATATCCAGTGGTCTAGTACGAAGTTTATCGATTTTGTAAGTATCTTCAATTGTGAACACGGAATGGCCCTGGAATCAGAAATTGAGGCATTTTAATTCAAGTGAACAGCACAAGTATATTTAAATTTTGAACAGCATTTTACTTGGTGCATTTTTATACATATTTAACTAAGCATTTTAAGGAATGAAATACAACCATCTTTGTTATTAACCCTGGAATTAGAAATTTAAGCATTTTAATTCAAGTGAACAGCACAAGTATATTTATATTTTGAACAGCATTTTACGTGGTGCATTTTTATACATATTTAACTAAGCATTTTAAGGAATAAAATACAACCATCTTTGTTATTAACCTTGGAATTAGAAATTGAAGCATTTTAATTCAAGTGAACAGCACAAGTATATTTATATTTTAAACAGCATTTTACATGGTGCATTTTTATACATATCATTTTAAGGAATAAAATACAACCATCTTTGTTATGTATTTTAATAAATTTGATAAATTATTTATTTTTGAATATGTAGTATGGTGCCGAAGCAAATCATTACTCATTCCTTTTTATTCCGTTGAAGACCCTCCCTCCCCTTAAATAAACGAAAGATTGATTAAACAAAAACACCATAAATGTTATCCACTAAATGGAATATTTTTATGATATTAATTTTCTGGTCTGAATGATATTTTTCTAATAAATTAATCAGTTTTCTTTGAATCTGTCATGCACTTATTGTTTATTGATAAATTATTTTGAGTCACATTTATCAAATTACATAGGCTTTCATCTATTTTTAGATACCTTTCATTAAGTTAAATAAAGATTTTAATAAAAGTAGGTTTTCATTTATGTTTATTGAGCTTATTTTTTTTCTCTAATATAACTTCAGATTCATTTTATAAAGCATTTCAGGATATTTTTTTGAATTAAAGAACTTTTAAATCACTATCAAGATATTAATAATTTAACATTACTAATGATTAAAATCATCATAAGATAACAAGAAAAATATTGCATATTTCTCAAACACCTCATATAGAAACAATAATTCCCTTTCCAAATCCTACATTTCACAAAATTCCTAGATGCACGACGCATTATTTTGTAGAAAAATGCACAGGAAAAAAATTCGTCTTAAGTCCGTTTGTAAAATAAAGTGATATTTTTAATATTATTATTTTTCAAAATAAATTAAGATAACAAAAAAGACATTGAAACATATCAAATATTATTCCATTTGAATTATAGCACATTCCGAGACGTTATTTTAGCATTCCAGTGTATAAATATATAGTATAGGATACATTGACATAATCAAAATTTAAAAAGGACTTCTTTTAAAGAGAAAATTATTACTAATACATACAAAAAAGTAATTCTTTCAATTTAATTAATTTGATCTTTAATTTGAATCCAAATATTAAAAATATTATGGACTTCTGGAATCCATTATTTTAAATTTCTCACTATGTATCACCAGTCATATGGAATTAGCATTTAATTTATATGAACAAATAATTGAGATTGAATTTATTGTTAAATAGTATATTTTATTCTAATTGCATAAATATACAAAACTTCCAGCTCTTTGAGAAATAAGTGAAATTGGTCATATCATAATATTATAGTGTTTATTCCATTTTATTTAACTAAGAATTCAAAGAATGAATGATTTTATATTTTCAAGTCTTTTAAGAAGTGGATAAATCAAGTTCCTTTGAGTGGACTTTTCGATACTTTTAGTAATATACTTGATATACTTTCAGGATTTTTTCAGCTCTGATTTTTCATACTGAAAGTATAAAGCCATAAGAGAATAGCGATGCTCAAGATTTCTATAAATATTTTCGAGCAATGGAAATTATATACTTTTTTTCGCCATTTATCGAAAAGCTTGCTTATATATACATTTTCTGCACCCCAAATGAGGCTTTAGTTTTATAGCTTATCTTTCTTTTAGATGAAGATAATCAACATCCAAGATACCAATATAATATTTCGTATGTATATTGTATTCCGACTTGGATAAGTTTGAAGGCAATTGTGTTCTACATTTTCAGTTATCTTAAATCATTGAGGAAATGTCATTAATGTAGTAGTTTGGACATCTTTTCTAAAGATAATAGCAGCCAATATATGTTATTCTAAAAGTCTCAGATCGTCATGTCTAGAATTCTCTCTCTCTCTCTCTCTCTCTCTCTCTCTATATATATATATATATATATATATATATATATATATATATATATATATATTATACTGACTGGTTAAAACAAAATGGATTCAAAGTGGTGAATTATTTTTTAAGAAAAATTAAGAATCTCTAAAAAAATATTTCCTTATAATTATGATTCAGTAGATAACTATGAATATTTTATAAAAATTAATCATTAAGAGTGCATCTGATAAATTTTTACAAATGTAAACTCTTTTAAAAAGAAAAATAATCAATATTCCACCCCAAAACACAAACATACAATCTGGTTTAAACGTCACTGATTTTAAAATTTCTGCTGAAATAATTTGCTCATAATTAAATTCAAAGTGACTCTGTATAAATAATTTTGTATCAAAATCTGACAATATAATTTGATAAAAAATGTGAAGAATAGAATTTATATTTTGTGCATTCAGAGTAATAACAGAAATAGAAATATATATATATATATATATATATATATATATATATATAAATGAAAAATGATACTAATACAATATGTGTTTTATTTGCTTAATGCTTTTATTTGCTTTTTACGACCATTCCTAAAACTGCACAATCTTTAGAATAAAAATGAGTTAAAGTTAAGTCATACCATGATTTTGAAGCAATAATAAAATTACATAATATACTAGGAAATGAATATATCTTTCACTACTTTATAATTAAGATAATTTATATTTAAAAACTACTCAGTCTGAAATATCATGACATCTATTATGCTGCTTAAAATAGCTATACCTGATACAGGACTACTGAGTTGGTGAAAATGCCATTTACAAAACAATAATTTCATATCTTTTGTCTTTTATTACTTTCATCATATGAGGCAATAACAGGAAATTCAGGTTAAAATACTTTCTGGAAAGTAAAATATTGTGATGGCCTGACTTTATCAAAGAAGATGGCATCATATCATTTTTTTCATTTATCTTATTTTGAAAGAGCAATTCTTGTATTTATGTATAAATTTCTTTCGTGCATCTTGGAAATGCCTCTGCCGATTTGGATCAGATTTTATATTTAGATAATGTTTTGCTTTTTAAGTCTATATATATATATATATATATATATATATATATATATATATATATATATATATATATATATATATATATATATATATATGTCTTTCCTGAAAAAAAAAACCTTTTACTGAGAAAAAGACACTTTTTATAATAAACTATTAGAGTCTTTGTAAATCTACTCTCATGCTAATTAGCATGAGTATTAGCACGCCATCTCGTAAATTTTTGTGGTACTTGCAAGGTTGCCATAAGTTTATAACCCACTGGTACCTCAAAATGTTGTGAGGTGGCATTATATGACATTATCCGAATACGAATACGTTCGTCTCACATCCATTAACAACAATGCAATTATCGTACTAACTAATCAACTTGTCATACAAGTAATATTACCTTATTTAAATATTTACTAAAAAAAACTCGATTTTACAAAAAGAAGAAAAAGGAAGAAAGGAAAAAGAAAAACTGTTGAAAGAAGTTACTTATTTCAAATCGAAAAATGGAAGTGATATTGAGTATTAATTATTTTTAAGACAAGTGGCATTTTAGAAGAATGAAATATTTTCAGCAATATTGACATTTTGTAGTGGACTAATAATAAAATTTCAAAATCAAAACTATGAAATGAACATTAATGACTATAATGGCTCCCTGAATCTCCACCGTCCTGAAAAATATGAAAGAGACCAAGACAATAATTCCACTTTAACTTTATAACTTACAATTTTTAATTTTAAAATTATGAAATTATCTTTATATAAAACAACTCAGCTGTGCGAAATCACTAAAATTAGAAAGTATTCAAAAGATCCAAATTAAAAGCTTATCTATCTAATTCAAACAATTCCGCATTAACAACTTTCCTTTGCTATTCATTTAAAATCCGGACGCAAGACACCGGGAAATCTCTAGACTCAGGAAGTTCCTAGATAAATCTAGCTTTACAAAAGGATATAATGATTCACCTCAACCATTTCCCCTTTTGCCTCAACATACGAACGCATTCCTAGAACATTCAATTCATTCCACGCGTTCCAAGAGTCGCATTACCTTACAAAATCTCATCATCATATTCTAGGCAAGGTAGAAGTGCGTAAATGCCATGGCATAGACCACTTCCACAGAGATGAGGGCGAAATTTAAATTTGGCTTCAAAACTATTTAGGGAAATGATTGTTTCAGAGGATTATTAATTGTTGTTCTTGCTCAGGAAAGTACTGGATCCCATTTGGAAAAATTAGTTGAGGTGGAATTTCAAGGGTGCGGAAGGTCTTTGACACACAAAAAATGTTCTTTTCTTGCTTAAAATTTCTTCACACGTAATGTATTTTAATTAGGACATCTCAAAAGATATTTCCAAGGAAATCTTGAAATAATTTAGATTCTTTGCAGCAGTTATAACTAATGTTGTGGAGAAAGTAAGCACTTGAATATATATGAGTATTGCATATAAATAACATTTTAGCACCTTTCTCCTGATTTTTGTGGATATACAGTATATTTCAAGGAATATGCGCATAATTTAAATAACTAATTCAAGAGAAATGTCATTTACACAGATCGCGATTGCTGAATTATATATCTAAAATTATTCCAACACTATAAATTGCATATCTAAAATTAATTAATACATAATTAATAAAATAATTTCATATCTAAAATTAATCAATACAAATCTAAAACTAATTAATACAAATATAACTTTATTAGACATTGGATGATTTTGAATTATCATTGTTTTTGTTTGAGATTTTTCATAGTTTGAAAAGATTTCATAATATTTTCTTATTTTTTTTTAAATAGTAGTTCAAAGGAAATTTTGAACCTTTGCTTGCGTGATTGGATAGAGAGTTTAGAGAATTTTGTGAATTTGTTCTTTTGAATTTTTCACTATGGTAAAAATTCACCATGGTCTATTAACATGAAAAATCACGAAAATGAAATAGAGGATTTAAAACGATCAGTTGTATGTTGGATGTACAAGCAAATAACTTTTTAAATATATTTCTTTTTTTCAAACAAAAAAAAATTATCCCACTGGAAACTGAAAGCTTCATTTCATTTATTATTTCATACTAATATCATTATTTTTTTGCATTGTTTATATCACCCTCTTTTGAAATCAGAAACATCTCTAATCATATCATTTTCATTATGAAGAAATAGCTTTCAATACCAAAACTCAATAAGACAAACGTAGCTGTTGTTCGCCTAGAAACGAAATATTTTTAGTAGATAAGTAATTGTAATCCATCTATATTTAATGATGGCCATAAGGAGCCTCGTAATATCGTTTTAACACAAATTAGAATTCCATCAAGATACTCACATTATGGCTGTAAATGATGCATTAAATAAATTACGAAACATTGATTTAATTTATTAATTAATTACATAATATTTATTTAAATGCATACCTCTATTTTGGGGATACCCTGCCTCAGCATTCTTAACTTACAGTTTAAATAACATTTGAACGAATACTATTTCAATTTAAGAATATTTAATAACATTATTATCCTTACATGTTAGTTGAATACTTGCCTAATATTAATAGATAAACAGAAATAAAATTATCAGAAATTCAAGTTTTTATAGAGTTAGAAATATATCTTTTTTCTATTTTATCTATAAACATAACGGTTTAAAATTTTAGAATTATCTGAAGTTTTGTTTAAACTACTCAAATTAATATGATTTGATAGTCTGACAAAATAATAATGGATTAATGTAGTTAATGTAGTTTTTAAAGAAGCATATAGCTTTCGAAAAAGGGAAAGACACATAGAAACTGAGCAAATTTGGTTAAAATAGCAAGCATGTAAAAATGCACTTTTAGAATGTGATATATGACATTAAAAATGAAATTGTAAAAGGAAATTAAAGAGTTGCATAATATTTAGAATCCTGTTAGACATGTGAATATGTATTGAAAAATGAGTTATTTAATAATTATGTAATGATGTGGTTTTGTTCATTTGTTTCGAGACGAAAATATGATCTCGCATTACTTGATTTAAACTATCATAGATTTTTATTCTAAACTGATTTCTTGCAAATAGAACACAATTTTACTCAGATTTTAAAGTATGTAGATAAATAAAAGATAAAATTACATTGAAACTCTTGTAACATATGGGAATAAAAATAAAAATTAACAACAAATCATTTAATTTGAAGTAAAAAAAAATGATGCAGTTAAACTATCAATTTTTTCAATTTGATTATAAATATCCAATTTTATTATAATTTTTCTGACACGTATTATTTATGTTTAATAACTTGTAACAATAATAATGAAAATGAAATATCCAGTAAACTCAGAAACAAATATATGCTTTGATTTTTCTGTTGATATCCAAAAAGACACATCTTATCAAATGATTTGTACGAAGGGTAGATAAGATGGATACGCTGGGGATTTCTATTTTCTTCGAAGAGTAATACAATTCTCGGTCTTTTTTTGTTGTGGAGATGTTTGACAAGAAAGATACTCCCCTCGTGGCTTATTAGGCTAACAATATTTGTCTATTAGGTCTCTTTTAAAAATGCCTATTACTTCCGCCATTTGCTTGTCTGTCAGATAGGTTCAGTTTGCGGTAGCTGCCATCAAAAATTGTAAATAAAATCCCTCAAAAGTGGGTATTTTTTTTTCTATTTAAGACACATAATTAAATTTTTCGTTAGAAAGCAGAAAATTAAAAAAAATGAATAAAATATTTCTAATAGTTAATCTGCAATTTATCTAGTTTAAACCAGCGAGAGTAAAATATCCAAAACTATTTAATGGGCTCTTTAATAGAAATATTTTCCTCTCTGTATAGATATTTTGGTTCTTGAAAAATGATTTGAATATTATGAGTGCTCAAATTTTTATTTTATCTTATATGAAGTACGGATAAAGTCTTGTAATCGTCAAAAATTTGAACTCAAGATTTTGCCGAATCTAAGCATTTTAGACCGACCTGAGTTTGAATAGCACACTTTTGCCATTATGTCTGCTTATCCATCTGTGACAAAGTAACTCAAAAAATCAAATTTAGAGTAAAATACATTCCGAGAAAGAATGCCCGGTTCTTCGAATATAACTTAATACATTAACTGTAAAACAAAAATTGCTAGATGGACAAAATTCGGTCCATAAATTTAATAGCTGTAGTATAAATATATATCAAAGTTTGAGCCAAATCCGACGAAGCGTTGATTGTCTGTCGGTCTATACTTTCAGAAGCATATAAACGCGATAACTTAAACACGTAGTGTCTTAGATGTATCAAATTTGTTGCGTGATTTTGAATTCAAAATCGTATTTCTGTGTCAGATTTTGGTTTCATTTTGTGGGGAAACATGCGCTGAAAACACCAATTCAATTTTTGAATAAATTTAACCGCATTACTCCGATTAATCTTCCTAAAACTCTTTAAAAATCTCATGATAGATGTACTAAAATGCTTAAATCCATTTAATTATTAATACAGCACGATAGTGCTTTGTTAATAATTAATATTAAACTTTATGAATAATTAAAGCTTAATTTTTATTATCAATACTTATTAATAGAGCTTTTTGCCTTCATTAAGATCCATAACAGTTTCCAACCTACAGGGAATAAAATTTTATTATATTATGCGAGAAAGTTTATGAGAGACCACTTCTTCTGGTTAGTTCCAAAGCCCCGCACGTGAATTTTTTTATGATTCATAACATAATTAAGAAAGTTAAATATGCACTTTTAGTACCATACTTTTTTCTATCAATTAAAACCAGAATTGGATATAGAACGACGATAATTTTAGTATAAAAATCTCAAATTATTACCATACTTTTACCATAATACCATACTTTTTTCTATCAATTAAATAATATACCATACTTTTACCATACTTTTAATAACATACTTTTTCTATCAATTAAAACCAGAATTGGATATAGAACGACGATAATTTTAGTATAAAAATCTCAAATTATTACCATACTTTTACCATAATACCATACTTTTTTCTATCAATTAAATAATATACCATACTTTAACCATACTTTTAATACCATACTTTTTCTATCAATTAAAACCAGAATTGGATATAGAACGACGATAATTTTAGTATAAAAATCTCAAATTATTACCATACTTTTACCATAATACCATACTTTTTTCTATCAATTAAATAATATACCATACTTTTACCATACTTTTAATACCATACTTTTTCTATCAATTAAAACCAGAATTGGATATAGAACGACGATAATTTTAGTATAAAAATCTCAAATTATTACCATACTTTTACCATAATACCATACTTTTTTCTATCAATTAAATAATATACCATACTTTTACCATACTTTTAATACCATACTTTTTCTATCAATTAAAACCAGAATTGGATATAGAACGACGATAATTTTAGTATAAAAATCTCAAATTATTACCATACTTTTACCATAATACCATACTTTTTTCTATCAATTAAATAATATACCATACTTTTACCATACTTTTAATAACATACTTTTTCTATCAATTAAAACCAGAATTGGATATAGAACGACGATAATTTTAGTATAAAAATCTCAAATTATTACCATACTTTTACCATAATACCATACTTTTTTCTATCAATTAAATAATATACCATACTTTTACCATACTTTTAATACCATACTTTTTCTATCAATTAAAACCAGAATTGGATATAGAACGACGATAATTTTAGTATAAAAATCTCAAATTATTACCATACTTTTACCATAATACCATACTTTTTTCTATCAATTAAATAATATACCATACTTTTACCATACTTTTAATAACATACTTTTTCTATCAATTAAAACCAGAATTGGATATAGAACGACGATAATTTTAGTATAAAAATCTCAAATTATTTTACTAAATTAGTTGAGTTTTTGAGTTATTGCGCTTACATACAGACAGACAAGACGACAAACAGCTAACATGATAAATTTTTAATTCAAATCTGACAGAAATTTACTTTAAATGTTAAAACTAAATACCAAATGTTATTGCTTTAGTATATAACGTTTTGCAGTAATTGTTTTTCTTTCTATTTAGACAGAGAGACAGTCTTTGAATAGATTTCATTAAAAATTTGACAGTAAAAACTGCATACTAAATTTAATTTGTCTAATCGAAAATATTTTTGAGTTATTGCGCTTGCAGAGAAATAGACATAAATACAAAAATATGTTTTTCGAATATTTTGACAATTATAGTACTATCTCTATTATATTTCATACATGAGAAAATAAAAACATGTAAAGATTGAGCAAGTAATAATTTTATTCGTTATTTGTTACAAGATTTAATACAATATATTCTAGACATAATTAGAAGAAACATAAACGATAATAGGCTTGAATGTCAGCAATTGTTAAAACATATTTAAAGCGGAATGCAATTTTATTCCTTAACACTAATGCTCTTTATTAAAAATTAAAACATACTTTTAGAAAGCATAAACGTATTTCTATCCATTAAATTATCCAAAAAAATTCAATAACTGGTAAATAAAAATAACACCACATATAAGCCATTTCATTGCGTTAAAAGAAAAACATTTCTCGGAAAAAGAGAAACATTTTGAAATGGTTTTCTGCAAGCAATGTCAGCCCATGAGAAACAAGAAAGATTTCGAAAAGTCGATATTACGTTGGAAAGTATCCAGGTCCCATTTAAACGCGTAGAATGCTTTTTTTTAAGTTACATGTGTAGGAATTTCAATCTAAAATGAGGCTTGACAGCTTTCAAAAGCATTTTTTTTGTCTTTTTATAAAGAAATAAAAGGATGATAAATTTTCAGCATACATATATTTTTTCGTATAATAAAATCCTATGTTAAAGTCAAGATTAATAATTAGAAATGCTTATTATTCAGCTGATAATGATAAAAAATTGAATTAAGGGAAATATGTTAATATTTTTCCACAGCCTAATTTAAACTGGTTTTATAAAAACGAAAGTTATAATTGTAGGAAAAAGATATGAAAAATATAACGAATTTTTTTCGAAAGTATCATTTGAATTTCGTCAGCAAATTTTATTCAGACGCTTTCTTAATCATGTATTTCTTGAATATTAAATTAATTTCAAGTTCTGTATATACCAGTTTCACAATATTTAGTAATCTTATTATATATTGCTACAATATATTTAATAATTTTATGCAATGTCTGGAAAATATCCATTTAATAATTGAAGATCAGGAGATGTTCATTTTATGAAAAGTTTACAGTTTCACACATTTTAATTTGTGATATAATTTTAAAATTTAATTTGTATATTAATTGAAAGCCTAAAGAAAGCCAGACAGTTTATTCTCTTTCGAAATTACATGACAGCTTACTGATATTTCGTACAGCTAAATGTATTAAACACATATGTTTTGCATATTAAGTAATCACATAAAAGGAAAGTGTAATAGAGAAGTCCAGATTTATTATAAAAGAAAACTAGTGAGAAGAGACAAATAAAATTGAATAAAGGCACACTTGGACGTATTAATATGATTGTACATTGATAAGATCATTGGATTGATTAAGATTATTGAATATTATTAGAATTTATATGTAGAACTTATTATTTCCAAAAAGATCACAAGTAAGTGTATTTAAGTCAACCGATTGTTAATGGTTTATTGAATATTTCATTAAAATAATTAGTATTTATTAATGATTTATTAACTATTTCATTAAAATAATTTTTAATTAATTAAATTCAATTTTTTATAAATATATCTACTTATTTTTAAGTAAATCTTCATATTATGATTATATGCATTTTCAAATGCTTTCATCAAACACTTTGAATTTTGTCACTTCTTGATTCGTTATAATTTTAAATTTTGTACATTTGTTTATTCTTGATAGCAATACAATATTTTAACAACATAATTATGAACTAATCCAAGATTTAACTAAATCTTGAAGCCAAAATAGAGTTCTCAAATTTTGATACTTTTCTCTTCAAGAATAAGAAATGAACACAGTTAATTTGAGGAAATTATATTTAAAAAGAACGTTATATATCCTTTTATAGAACTATGGTTACATATTAGTCACTTTTCTAAACTGATAAAAGTAAAATAGGTTGCAATATTCTGTTTCGTTTTTTCTCTTCATGGTTAAACTTATTACCTAAACGGGGAATTTATTCTTTTGCTAGATTATATGCAAACAAAATGAAAATTTAAGGAGGTATACAAAACCATAAAAATTAATTAAAAATGAAACAATTAAAATTAAAGCTAATCACTACCTTTTGTTGCATATATAAGACAGGTAGATAGCAGAGATATGTTGGAAAAGGAAAATTGAATTAACCATTTCTTTCCATTATTTCATTCAGCAATGTATTATGATTAAAACTAAAGACAAAAATGCAAAGCGTGAATGATATATTTGATTATTAGACTTAAAACACAGCATTTGACTAACAAATTTAATTTTATGCATTATTCTAAATATCAATATCAATTCTTTAATTTTCTAAGAAATCGGATTTCGATTTTTGACAAGTTGAAACACATAGCAATTATAATTGTGTGTGTGCTGCATTATTTTTTTTGTTTTATTTCCATATTAGAATTTTAAAATTAAATTCGACTGTTTTGAATAAGTGTCAAAACTTGAATTTGACACTTATTCAAAATGCGATTACAACTATACAAATTATGATCTATTGTTAAGGCTCTAATTTATGTTCTAACTCTTTGTTTTAATAAAACTCTTTTTGTCAGGCACTCATTTGCTTCAACTCATTGGTTTAATAATACCTAAATCTAAGCATAAATCAATCGCTGAAACGAAGACAAGAAGTGTCAAAAGACTGTAATCGAATGAAACAAACTAAGTCGTTAGCAACTACATTAGGCTGTGAGAAATTAAACAAAATTTTGCCTCCTTCCATAGAATCTTTGAATTAGATAAATTGAAAAAATATTTACACCATCAAAAAATGAAACCTTTTACCCTTTCATCTGTGCCAATTTCATTTCCGTGCAACTTTTTAAAAATTTTTTTATTAATTTTTAAAAAGTTTAATACAGACGCTTTTAAAAGAAAGAAATTTATATGTAAGTACTCCACTATGGGGCGACGTTAAGACTTTGAGCTAAAGCACTATTAATATTTCTGCCACTATTGTTACAAATTTCTTTTTCATTTAAATATATAATCCTAAAATGGGATTTGTACATTGAAATATTTTATACAAAAGGAGTTTCTAAGTTAAATATATAACGTAGTTTATACACTGTGATGAAAGGATATTAATCTTCAAATACACTGTATATATTAGCTAGTAGAAAATAAATTTAAATTTTCTAATCCTAGTCAAAATTTAATAAAAATCTAGCCTTCAAGTATTTTATGATGGAAAAAAACTATTTCTAGTTCATTAAAGTCTCAGTTTCATAAACCTGCAAATATAGATATAGATTTTTTTTAATTCTATAGAAGCTTCGTAGTTGCATCTAAGAAATGATAATTCACAATGTATCAACTTCGAACCACCAAATCACTCCGTCACCTCAGCCATTACAGAAAAAATGATTTGCTCAGTAACAAGCTATTCATGGTAAGTTTTATTCGTTTTTCTGCTACTGCTGCTGTTCATTATCGCTCATGAAGAAGACATATTCGATACATTCGCAGATATTATTAACTGACTTTTTTTCCTTTCAATATTAGAAAACTGCATTTCTTAGAATGTAGGGCATGTGTTAATCTTAGAGAAATTATTACATATTGTTTTGTTTTAATTATTTTGACTCGCAAGAACGTGCATGAATTTAATGTGTTTGGGGTTTGTAACATTCCAAATCACTGAAAAAAATATATTAGGAATCTAATTAAAATGGTGATAAATAATTTGATAGATTTAAGTCAGTGTAATAGTGATTAATTATTCTAAATCTGTGGAATATTTTTTTTCTTTAAAAGTCTTTTTTATATACTACTTTCAGAAGATTTCTTTAACTATTTTAACATTTTATCTTTCACTAAAAGGAATCAAGATTCAGAATTATTGATATGTTTTGGGAAAATGGTAGAGGTTACTATATTTTACATCAAAGATCATTATATCTAAACAAACAACATTATATCTATAATAAACAAAATCTCAAATGATGAAATTTCACCAACCATAGCATTTATTATGTTAATACTCCTGTGTGAAAACGGGATGACTTTTAGAAACTAAACATATCAAAACGAAGCTTGAAAGAAAAACATGAATAGATTATGTAGGATACTTAACACCCGAAACGTATGTAAGTGACAGATAAAGGGGGAGGGGTGAATATTAATTACAAATTATTAATAATTGATAAGATTTGATTAAAAAATAGATTACAAAACATCTTTTCATTACTGAAAGAGGAAATGTTGGAAAAAGAAATAAATATAAAATGCAAGAAGTATGACCACACCACGAACGGACTTCCAAGTTCAAAGGGTTCAGTCTTAAACAGCATTATTTGCAACTATTGCACTTTAAATAAAACACTTTTGCAGACATGTAGATATTTTTCTTGCGAATAAAACCTTATTCACAGGCAGTTTAGCAATGGATGAAACAAAATTTCCAGACATTTTAAATTTTCTAATATTTTAGATTTCTTTATATATATATATATATATATATATATATATATATACGCTTAAGTTATGAAATTAAAAACATGTGTACTTTATAATAATTGAAAATAATTTAAAAAATAAATTTTTATACCTTATTAAATGTGTGTTTTTCCAAAATGTTTTTATATAATTTATATCATTTTAGCATATTCAGCTATATTCATATTTAAAGATAATCCTTAACATACCATCATTATTTTGCAAAAATAATTAGTTTTCTTTTTATTTGTTTTTCAATTTATTTAAAATCATAATTACAGCCAATTTTTTTATTTAAAAACGCTCTGATTTCACCCTTTAGCTAGGAGTTTCATAAGAGATCTGAAAAGTTATATTCGCTTTCCGGATAGTGTAAAAAATGTATAAATATGTTAAATAAATTTTTATAATTGCACAAAAATAGAAAATTTGGTTTTTGAATAATAATTTAAAGTATAGTTTTATCAATAAAATTATCTGTAAATTAAAATATAAATGGCTGTTTTCAGATCCAAAATTGAGTAATACTACGGAAAATGTCTTTACGAAAGTAATAAAAAAATTCTCAGTTCAAATACAGAAATAATAATCCTATGAAATAATTTTTTAATTTAAAATATTTGTTATTAGCGTTTATACTTTACTGCAGTATCTACAAATCACGTTTTACATGTACAACAGTAATTGCAAATTATGTTTAACGTAAACAATGTTTAACGTTCAATTTATTCCTCAGTTACAATTATCCAGCATATAATTACAATGCTCAAATTAAGCAAATTTATTAAGAAAATGTTACTACAAGAGCTTAGTCGGAAGCTGAAATGATTAAAAATTAATGATCTAAAGTACGTGCATTTATTTGTATAAATCACGTATTCGTATTTAAACATGTCGTAGAAGCCTTTAGATAATTTTGAACATTGTTGCCAAAAGAATGCTGGATAATTTGTGTAGCATGTTCCTAAATAGTATAGAGTTGATAGTAGAGTTTCATACTGTGTTTAGTTTGTAAAATAAATGCAGTAGTATGTATTTTGGAAAATAGTATTAAGCAACCAAGTTTTTTCAATAATTTAGTTATTTATGTAAATACCATTCTTAAATTTACAATAAAATTTAATCTAAGTAATTATAAAATTACACATTCATTATGAAATTACACAATTAAAATTAAATAATTATGAATTCATATTGTTGAAATTGAAACTGAATAAAAAGGCTAATATTTTTAATAATTATTGCAATTTTCCAATTTTATTTATAATCTTGATTAAATAACAATGTTAAATAAATATTAAATATGTTATCATATAGGGCATTTAAATTAATTATTTTCTTCATAAATGACGAATATTGTCATTTTGTGGCGAAGTATATCCTACCTGAAGAAGATATTTCAGGTCATTTCAGAGTTTTAAACTTATAAGCATCAAAATTAATTTAAAAAAATAATTTGTGGAAATTAATGAAATTAATAAGATTTTCCCTTGATGACGAGAAAAATATTTTTTAATCCAAAATTTAAAAATAATGAATATGAAAATTAAAAAAAAAATTATTAAAATATATATGCATGTAAATTTTAGTAGATTTATTTTTACTTTCCTCTGCAATTTTTTAAAACAATTTAGAGCCATTTTTTCCATTTTAATATTTAAATACCTTAGTCAACGCATTGGAATAAAAAAAAATGATATTTCATTTATAGATAGATAACTGACGGGATTCTTTAATGTGAAATTCTTAAGTATGCAAATGACACATTTGCGGATTGAAGATTGCAAATTAAGACTCCATATTTGCGTTTTACTTTATCTGGAACGAGCTTCGACTTTTTTATGCTACTTGAGTAACCTTCAATAAAGCATTAATTTCTAATTAGTCATGGAGTGTCCTGATTAATTAGAACGAGAGCTAATTAAATTAAAACATAGATTGTTTGAGAATATATAATTCAAATGGTTGGGGAGACTTTCAACTGTTAGAAGTACATCGACTACCCAATAAATTATTTTAATAAATTTAATACGAGATATAATGCAATTACGTTTAATTTTGTAATTTTGTTTGCTTTTATAACTTTTAAAATAATCAAATATTGGATTCATTGGTCTTTTGAATATCGGATATCTAATTCTTGGAAAGAAAATGATATCTCAATTCTTGGACAACTAAGGTAGAATGGAAGGAGAATTGAATACTGTATCTTAAACAAAACGACGCATAATATGGCAAAAAAGGTGAATACCCAAATGAATTAGCTTATAAAAAAATGGATATTCATTTTATTAACATCCATGAACTTTTTGGTTTACGGGAATTAAATATTATTCTAAGAAAATACATTCCTGCAGCTAGAAGAACACCAAGCGGTATACATGTAGTATATTTACTTCTATGCGCTTGCTGAAAAAGGAAACAGGCTGGCATTTTTTCCAAATTAATTTAAAGTGTTTCTGTATATAGTGTGCTCTAACAAACTCAAAAATCAAAATTTAGCTATTGAAACTGTTGCAAATTTTTATGCATAATTTTCGTCTTAGAGAAGACTACATAAAAATTGGTTGGTAGTTTATTCAGTTATAGTAGTAGTAAAATTTATATTAATCCAATAATCAATAAATGCATGATTCGTTTATGATTTTATTTGTTAGTGTATTTCTTAACATTAATGAACATTAAACAAAAATAATTTTATAAATTCTAGCTTTAAATGCTTCCCATGATTCACTTTCTGTTTCGAATTTATCTAGCTAGTAGTAGTTAAAAGATTATAAAAAATCAAAAAAAATGAATGTAAGGTAATAGCCCTTGTGTTTATTTAAAAAAAAGTAAGAGCTGCGCCTGTTAGTCTTTGTTCTGTGGCAAAACAGACGCACTTTCATAAATGGATTTATTTGAATGAAATTTGTCGATTATAAATATTTGCACACTTTGATTTGAATGTATAAGAAAAACTTTTAAAAAAAGCATATATCATATACACATAAATATATCATTTCATTCGTTATAAAGGGAGTTATTGCGTATCATCTTTTATTTTCTATTAAATCAAAGGAAGGAAAAAAAAAACAAGAAAAAGAGAAAAATAAGACGCCGTAAAGCTAAACAATAATTGAATAAGTTACAAAAAGCGATGAAGAAAATAACCAATTAAGTCTTTTGATTTAAGCCTTTGTTGTCACAGAATTTTCTAACTGAAAATTACTCTCGGCAAGCAATTATTAATTTATTAGAAGCCTGTAAATAATAAAAGTCAAACGCTGTTTGAAATATAATTACTTACTGCTTATATGCGAAAATTTTTTTTAAATATAGATTGCTTTTTTTTTCTTTATTTTCCGTTGAAAATTGTTACAGAGCAGGAATAAATATTTTAATTAAAATGATCAAAGAGAATTTTTATAACTAGTAAAAACACACATATATTGTGCAATGTTGTATGATATTAAAAAAATATTCTCAATATTCTATAATATTGTGGAATACTGAATAATATAATTTCATTTTTATATTATGCAACATGCTATGCTTCTTCGGAAAGGCGATTATTGCTACTTTCTATTGTTTAATTAAATGAAGAGATTTTTTTTAGTATCAACTTTCATTCTGTAAGATCTTATTTTTAATGCTGTTGGAGATAATTAAATTAATTTCCTTTTAAATATTAAATTAATTTAATTAAACTAAATATCTTCTTCAGTACCATTTATTTAAATTAGATTGAGATAAAAATCCATTGTCTGCTAAAAGCAATACATTTTAGAAAGATGATTATTTTTTAGAAATTTAATGTATAATTAATGTGTATCGTAAACATTAATTTACATTAGCATTTAGACAATGTGCAACGCTTTTGTACATGTTAATCAGAACGCAGTCTGCTAGAAACGGTTTTGTAAAAATGGCATTAACTTTCAAAATACATGACCTACAAATTAAATCTGTTTCATTTACAACTATTCTTGTAATGATGAGAACTGTTATCAAATCGAAACAAAGCCTATGTTTAGCTTTCCATTTCCATTTAAAACAAATGATACAAAATCCAACCCCTGTCAAATTAATCACGTGGTATCCGTCTGCAGAGGAAACTTTCTTATTTTCAATGCATTGACTAATGTTTTAAACATTAAACAGGGAACAATGATTACATCCTGTTTAATTTGTCACAATCCTGGTTTTCCATTTCAAAAGTTCTTAAATTGAAGAAATATCGAAACCGTTTCTTTAACCAGTTCTGATTTTATCATTACCATTTTCAAGAAACAATACGGTAAAACATTTAGTCAACAAAGTAAATTATTTAGTAAATAATTTATTTTGTAGATTAATTAAGCTTAATTTATATCCTCTTTAAAGGCACTTGAGGAATAATCCTAAGCAGACCTTATTGTTTTCATTCTTAATTAGATAGACACCATTCTTAATTTGGAAATGAAATTATCGACCAATATCTTGATAGTAATAAAATAGTTATGCTAAACAATTTTGATAAACAACATCAATTGAAAATGCTACTTTAAACTGTACTTGTACATTAACCCTTTATTAACAGAATTATTTTACCATGAATTTTTAAATTTATTTTTGAACCATTAGTTAAGTTTTGGGTCAAAATAAACCCAAGGAAAAGGAAAAAAAAAACGTTTTTAATTAATTAAAATAATTAAATTAATTTAAAAAAATTTTAATGTATTTTTTACATGATACCTACTGCTTTCTATTGAAAAAATATTATTCGTGTTTTTTTTTTAAATACTGTTAGAAAGAATAGTCGTATTGTGAAGATATCAACAGGATATAAATGGTGCTTTAATGTACTTTCAGTAAATGAAGGATTAAATATGTACTATTTTGACTAATTAGCTATGAAATGAAATTAACTGAAGCAGAATGTTGGGGAATTTCGTTAATTTATTGAGATTTCAGGTTATGTCCATATGTCTCAATATTTATATGCAAATGGACAGCAATAAGTGTCTCTTTCAGAATATATTATAAAATTAAGTTTTAGATGTGACGATATTTCCCAATTATACAATGTTTCGAATGAAATATAAATTGGCGAAATGGATATAATGATTAGAGATGAACGACTCTATTTTGATCTTTATTTCCATTGAGCAAAATGGTGTTTTTCATGATTCTGTCGAAAAGGGAATATAGTGAGGAGCAATCAACCTTTAATAACATTTATAGGCGTCATGAACTCTTATAAGAATTCGAAATGCCAAACATGGTGCAGTGATTGAAGACAGGGGACTCTTTCGCTATTTTTTTCATATAGAATGTACAAGGAACAGCGGGAATGGCGTTTTTGAGATTTATCTCAAAAATGGAGGGTGGAAGCAGGCCGATTGAATAGTTATAAAGAATGTTCACATGATTAAAGGATGTTCACATGAAATAACAGTTTGTGAAATTGGACCAATTATTAAGTTTGTGGAACTGATGCCTTTTATTTCGATAATTATTTGACATATATAGATTGGTAGGTACAAAACTAGCATTTTCAATAAACCTTATTCAATGAATCAAAATGAAGATATGAAACCCGAATCAGATTTTTTATGAATCTGACATGTTCGCGAAATCTAATTACTGCCCCCCCCCACTTCGTGATATTCGAAACTCAGTCACCATATACTTAATATTTTCTTCTAGAACATAAAACAAAAATAACGGAAGTACCTAAATTTGAATTTAATAGAGAAAAAATTTTATAAAAAAATCATTATCATAAGTTTTATAATATCAAATCATTCTCAAGTTCTTTACTAAAATGCTTCCTCTATATTGGTGCACGTTTTCATTAAACTAATCGATTAACTGACAAGTAATGAAAATATTAAAATGGTGTATTTTCAAAGAAAAAAAATCGAAGCATACAAAATTTCGTAACCATAACATATCAGTGAAAATTCTATAAAAATATTCTGTATCTACTAATATAAAACAGGCATGCTAAACAAAAATGTTTAGAAAGACATTTACTTCAATAATTTATGAAATATACTTTTAGATTAAGCAAAAAATTTAAACAGCTTTTAAATTTGATTTATCCAACCGAAATTCATTTTATTTTCGATAAAATATTTTGATCTTTTATTAAACGATGGGTGAGAGGGTGAAACGATTTGGAACAATTTGAACTCTAGAAAAGTAAGCCAAATATAAAAATTATGAGATAAATCGATAAATTTACAGATGAAAATACTATAATAATTGAAACTATTTCACATAAAGAATCTTTACTTATTTGAAATAGTTCCAGATTAAATTTTTAAGAGCAAATAAATATAAAGGAACTCAAGGTGAACCTTATTTACTTCAGCAATATTCACCCAATATATTGATTGATTTTATTTCATAGGAATTGTCCGTGGTATGTACCATCTTTTTTTAAATCCCAGTTGTTTTGATTATAATAATCAGAAAATAGAATGAAAGCATTAAAATATAAACCAATATTTCATTTTTGTTTAATTTATATATTTTTCTATATTCTGTAATATATTCATTTTAGAATTCCGAAGTTAAATAAAAAATTTCTGGAGATAAAAATTAAACTCGCATTGTGATAATATTTGGACGTAAATATAATAAATGCAAACAAACAAACATAAATGAACTCAAACAAAAAAATTCTTTAATCAATTTAACCAATAAGAATAAATAATATGAGTTTTAAATTAATATATGCAAAGATAAAAGAGTATTCAAATTCTAAAGAATTATTAGTTGAAAATTTCAAAGTGCCAAAAACATGAAAACAAATGCTTTCTTTTTTTATATAATTTTATTTGTTTCTTTTTTATGACTTTAAAATCTTTTTCACACATTCTTTCTTATTTTTTCTTGCCTTTTATTCAAAACATCTCAATTATTAGTTCAGTTTGTCATCCTATATAAAATATATCGATAAAAAGAGTTCTTTCCAGCTTTATTTTTTTACTGCGTGTCAATTAGAAATAAAATTTGAATAATTCATAAGCAGGGGAAGCCAAGAAAACATTTTTATAGTATCTTTGTTTTCGGTACATGACAATTTTTTTTTATTCGCGCACTGCAGAGTTTAAATTTACTTCGTGAAAACAATTTTTTACTTTAAAAATGTTTACAAGACTGAATTCATTAAAAAGTAAAAGGATAAAAATATAATTTTCTTACTTAGTATTTTCCTTTTGAAAGCTTTTAGAGATTGCTAGAAAAAGTTTCTTTTTTAAAATGCTGGAGTCCAAATATTGTTTTTAGAAGCGGAAACCGTAGCAGACATAGAATGTTTTTCCTTGTCTCAATGGAGAAAACAACTTTTCTATCCTATGAAAACAATTCACAACTTTCTAAAGGACTAATTTATTTATAAAATAAATATTAATATGTTTTTATCTCTTGTCTGAAATACGATAGCAAATAAATTGCATTCTTAAATATTTTTTCCTGAATTATATATGTGGATTATTGGAAAAAGAATGCCTTTTACAATAAGAAATTGTCTTTAAATGTTTATTTCTAAGATGACTAGGGAAATTTATATTTCACTCACAAAAACCTGTAAGTTCCTAGTCGCTTAATATATTTCAGCTTATTCTATAACCGTAGTTATAAAATAATCTACCTGGTTTGAAAATATAATAGAAAAAAAGAACTAAAGATTTACTGTCATCACCAATTTCTAAATTTTAACAAAATTTAGCTCCATAAATAAGATTTGGACTGCTTCAGAATTAGATTCTTAGCATAAAACGGGAAGAAAAGATGTTTTGTTCTAAAGGAGAAATAGTATCTCAATTTAAAGGCTCGACTTTCTATATATCTTTTTCTTACGCTTACTCAGTCTGATAAGTTTTAAAAGCTGAAGAAGCCATTCCATTAACCTCAAACAATTTCAGGATGTAAATATACGTTATGTGCAATCTTCCTTAAAATTTCACACTTGCAAATAAATACATATAATTACGAATTTGTAATATAGTTTTCCTACACAATCATGGCTGCTGATTTGATGTCAATGAATTATAGCCTTTGTGATACACTTGACAACCATTTGGCGATTTGATGAATCTTGCGACAAAAATGAAGAAACGAAAATATTCGAGAATCTTTATGATAAATCTATTAGGATTCGAGTACCGAACTTTGTATTAGAACGTGAAATAATATTCAAATGTATAAGCAAAATTTGTTTTTTGAAAGTATTAATAAATTTCAGTAATTAACAATAAATATATTCAATATTATTATAATTTCGCAGTAACAACTTTTTATGTTATAGTGACAATTAGTCAGAGATATTTCTTCAAATGCGCAATCTTTCTGCGCAATCTTCTCTCTGCGCATGCATGACTTACTGGAATCTTAAAACTAGCTAAGTGTAAACTGCCTTTATAACAGGATCTCTGACACATGTCCAGCGCTGAAGCTTACATAACGGTTGACTCCATTTTAAAAGAGAAGTTTAGAAAGGGAAAACAAATATTGATATCTAAGAGAAACTCACTGAATACTATGAATTTGAAACTTAATAAAAAGTTCATTTCATTAGCAACTTCTAAGTTTTAAAGTTTGGTCTGTTGAACAATCAATTCACGAGGACTGGACTGCTAAAGTAAATTTTTGAGACGGTTTTATATTAAGTCATTTCAGTAAATTCGTCCTATCCTTAATTCCGGATATCTTGGGCAAGTTATCTTATTTGAAAACCTGGAGCTCTCGTAGAGTAATTCCTTGCCCTTCGGCAGACTTTCCCCTAATTGCCTCTAGGTTCGTCTATTTGCTGAAACTTCATTAGCATGTTCGACACGAAAACTGTTTGCACTCCCTTCCGCAATATCCAGAGTTTATAATTTACTTGGATAATTCTCAGACGTTAAAATACAGTTTGAGGAGAGCTCGGCCAGGTTATTTAATAAAGATCATGCGAAGGAGTGACATATTTGTGAGTGGGCATTAAAGGTAAATGGATTAAAAGTTTTTATTATTTATCTAAATGAGTTTTTAATCACTGCGATTATTAATATTGTAAGATGAAATTGAAGTTAAGTAATGCATGTATTTTCAAAAAAGTATTAAAGGAATTAACTAGCAGAAGTGAAATCAAAATTAAGAAATATTTCTAACTAAACATCACTATAACATACTAAGGTTGTTTCTGCGAAATTATAAGAATATTGAATATATTTATTGTTAATTACCGAAATTGATTAATACTTTTAATAAACAAATTTCGCTTATAAATTTTAATATTATTTCAAGTGCAAAAATATATTTTACTTACATAGTTTGAAATTATTCAGTTTATAGAATGCCTAGGCAGTTTGAAATGAAGTATGAGTATCAAGTATTTTTATCAATTAAATCAAGTAAAGTATTTTTATCAAATAAATCAAGTAAAGTGTTTTTATCAAGTAAATCAAGTAAAGTGTTTTTATCAAGTAAATCAAGTAAAGGGTTTTATCAAGTTTTTCTAAGCATTTTGTAGAATGCTTAATGATATATTGACTACGTTTCTGATTTGTATCGTTTTCATTTACCTTTCTGTACAGTGAATAACAATTGTGATGGAATTATTTTTTAATATTTTCTAAATAGCATTTGTATTCCTGCAGAATGCACATCTTCGCATTCTGCAGGAAGATAAAAAAGTCGCATTCTGACCTTTACATATTTTACCTTAATAGTATTTATTATTCTATAGAATGCTCAGATAGTACATGCAATGCACAAGAAAAATGCAATGCACAAGAAAACAAATTCACAAACGTCTCATATCTTGCTTAAAATTACCAAGACGTTCAATAGAATGCCGGCCTTTCATGACATAACGAAGATGCTTCATTTTATTAATGATAAAGAATCTATCATTTTACATAAATATAATTTAAGAAAAAGTGTTGTAAATTTGAGAAATGACTTTTATAGTCTAGATTTTAAAATGTAATGTAGTGATTATTATTTTGTTACAGTGGTTGAAAATGAAAGAATTTTCGTTTTTCCATAATGTGTTATTAATTATAATAATTCTCAATTTGGTAAATAAATATCAAATTATCGTATGTGGAATTTGTTCCTGAATATTTGTCATGTGTTTGGCGCAGTATAACCAAAATATGACTCTTACGTGTGAAGACTCAATTATCCAATCCAAATTATCATTTCTAATGTTATTAGAATGTTATTTGCTTTTATTACATAAATAAAAAGTTTAAACTATGATCCATAATTCTATTTATATTCCTATTCGCCTATATATTATTGAATTAGTTTTACTTTAAATATTCTTTTAGCTTTCTTTCACAGTTTCACGGTATGCAATTCATTAATTTTAATACATTTTATTTTACGGAAACATACTTTGTTAAGCAAATAAAAAATGAAATTCATACCTGTATGGATTTAAAGATATCTCAAATAAAATATACGCATATATAATATACACGATAAAATTTTGATTGAAATAGCAAATATACCAGGAATATATTAGTAAGAAAATAATACGTTGACTAGCAATCTTTATGTTATTGGTGGTTAAAAAGTCACACATTTTTTTTAATTCGCATGTGGATTGCACAAATTTTCAGCGACTATGTTTATGGATTATTCATAATAATATCAATTTGTTTATTTAATTAATCTGAGAAATTTCTATCGCTCTAAAAGTAACAACTTAACTGTTTTATTTTATTTACTATCTAATAAGATAACAACTTCTATTTTAAGAAAATTTTCTTATTTTGATTCAAATGGAAATTCATTGAATACTTCACTTATCTATGTATTATAAGAAATTTTTAAATTAAATTATAATCTTTAAGAATGGTTTATTTTTTGATTACAACTATCAAAATTCGATAAATTGATGCTATTACGGCTTACGTTCAATACAGTTAAGTGGTTAATTACACTCCATATTTTGACATGGCATCGATATAGGCACTGATGTATAGAATTATTGCTAATAAGAAAAGATATGATTGAGAATCTTCGTAAAAGGACAAAAAGAACACCAAATTTTATTTTTGAATAATTTTTTAAATATAAAATATTTTTCTGTCCTTTTTTTAAATATCTTCATCTACTGAAAATATTTAAAATTTGGCTTTCCCCAAATCTAATGGTTAAAATATTGTAAAGATTCTAGAAAATTCAAAGTTCAAGCATATAATCTTGGGGCCATATAATCCTAAAAAAATCGTCAATTTATTTAAGGAATAAACTGCATTGAATGCGGAGGAATTTATACTAAATCTGAAACTCAAATATTCAGGGGGTCTATAAAAATTATTTAGGATATTCTAAACTTCCAGATTCTTTCCTAGATGCCATGAAAACCTCTTTTCCAGAGTCCGCTTCCGCTTTCGGCGCGAAAGTTTTGTAAAATATTCTGTCATTCAATCCCTGGTTATTTACTACATTTGCATTACTTTGAGACGGGGGAACTTTACAAACAATAGAGAAAGAACGTGATCCATTCCTCCCTCCTCGGTATTCAAGAAGTCATTTAACCCCGATAAATTACGCTGGATCGGAAAAGAAGGGCTTCGAGACTGCATCACTCCATGCCCTACTAGGTAGAGTGAAATGCGAGCATCTACTGGAGAACATTCTCTTTCCAAATCCTCATTTAAATTTTAAGAAATGCGGAAAAAGAACCCGAAGACTGAATAGTGATGGATGGGTTTTTGGTCCGTAATGTTCTCAAGCAAAAGCTCCCAGGCCTTTATCTTAGCGATAATCGGAAGCAAAGCTTCCATGATCTCTTTTTCCCTCTAAGAATTTCAACTCGAGCAGAAGAAGAATTATCGCCAGTTCGTGTCATCATTCATTCGAAGGGTTTGGAAGAAGTGTTTTTTTTTCTTTCAATTTTTTTTTCCTTTCTTTATTATTCTGTTATTATTACAGTTGCCCTTGAGTTCTGTAAACGATCAAGTGTGTACTTGATTGCCTGGGGGAGAACAGAATTTTCTCTTGTTAAATCCTTTTTGTTGAGTGAAACCAACCAAAAAGGAAGGAATTTTTTTTCTTTTGTAATTCAATCATCATTATTTTATCCTGGTGAATGATTAAAAAAAGTACAGTTCTGATTTTTGATGATGTATATAATGATGTTTGTATAAATTACAACAACAAAGAAATTCTTTTTTTTTCAGATGCGATGTAGAATTTTCTATGATTAATCAAAATTTGTACACTTTTTTTATAAGACGACTTTAATGATCTTGCTAAAGTTCAAAAATACATTTGGACTAAATCTTAGACGTGAAATGTGCTCTTTGCTGTCTATGTTTAATTCATGGGGTTTTTTTTCTCAGCCTTGTCTCTTTTTCGCTGAAATTTTACACTTTTTTTAAAGTTTGTCATAATGTGAAAATGATAAAAAAAAATTATCAGAGTTATTCACATTGTGAAATGGGTAAAGTTACTTCTAAAAAAGAATAATGCTACGGAAGATGCAAAATAGATTTGTTTCAAATTTATGCTAAGACGTTTGTTATATCATCGAATTACATAAATATGTGTTCTTAAGGTGGTTATAAGGACATTAAAAATTTAAACTAATTATTTAGGATAATAATGAATGCATTTAATGATGTATAATTCCAGGAAATTTTCTGAAATCTTTCTATGGCCTTGAAAGGTTTGCTTACCACAAAATTAATCAGTTTCTAAATATGAATGGTAAGTTATTTTCCATCCTCTGAACAGTTAAATAATGGTAAGTTTTCTGCATCGTCTGTAATCCCTCAATAATTTCAGATACCACCATAAATATTAATTTGACAACATTATGCGAGTTGCAATCAAATTATTTAATTAATTAATCCTTTATTGTTAATTCTATTATAAAGCAGTAATGCGATAGCATTTAATGTTGAGAAAATGATTAGTATAAAATTTTTATTAAATTTTTTAACGAATAAAAAAAATGTTATTTAATTTTTTTATATTAAAAAAACAGAATACCGGCAGGAAGAAGAAAAAAAACAGTCGGTTTTTTTTTTTGTAATTACTAATTATTAAATTATTTTTGTCACAATCTAATAAAAACGAAATTATTTTAGATTTTTTTATTAATTATTAAATAATAAATTAATTTACATCACAACTAATTAATAACCAAATTATTTTACATCTCAATTAATTAATAACCAAAATATTTTACATCATAATTTAAATGGTTTGTTTCCTTAAATAAATCTCAATCCTAAAAATAATTTAATATACCATATCCAGAAAAAAATCTCATTTCAAAGAATTAGGGCAAAAGCATCAGTTTACTTAGAAAATTCTCTATTTTTCAAGTAATAAGACACTTTTACGTTACGATGATATTTAAATTGTGACTTTAAAACAAAATGACCATAATAAAACTCTTGACTCCTTAACTATATATCTAAATACTATAACAAACAACAAAGTTGCCGTCTTTGTCACTGAAATATTAGAAAATTTCTGAAGACAAATCTACTCTATCCAACTAATCTCAGGAGTGATGCACTCTTCCACATTTTCTATACTTGCAGGCAATATAGAACAACATTGTTAATTAAATGAACTCATTAATTAGATAAGTAAGCCTTTCACTAGATACACTTAATAATTCAAAAGAAACAAAGGGAACTACCTAGAATTTTCCAAAGTCGTGACATTGCATGGAGCTGTTGCCAAATCGCATTTATAAAACAGGAAATATTGCTTGAAATGATTCTCCAATTTAGAAGTTTGATACTAATTATTTAACTTTTAACGTTGAGAAACAGTATACTTAATTTCACTGTTTGGACATGTAGGCATTTTTATTCTTTTCATGCAATTCCTGTTTTCACATTTTATAATATTACTTGCCTGAGTTTTCGAATAAACACTTTCAGTTTTAGATGAAACATGAAACAGCTATTTTATTATTTTTAATTAGTTCACTGAGTACTTACTGTTAACATTTTGTTATATCATTCAAAGAATTTGATTAAATTTTATATAAAATTGTTATGATTTTAATCTTCTGGCATACACCGAACATGAGGAAAAAATACAACATAAATAAAAATCTAATTATTAAACAAATGTATATTTGTTTCTCTTTCATTATTGATAGTACTCGTAATCAAAATATTTTTGAGACTGTTTTCAGGTTCCTGTAAACAATTTAGAATTATCTCTATTTAAAAAAAAAAATCCACTTTTGACTCAGTCTGCTCTGTATAATCATGAATGATTTAAATTTACTTTGAAATGGAACAATAAAAAATAACGAATTATCATTTAAGGTGTATGTACACACTTGAAACTTCGAAAATTGTTCAAACTATCGAATTTTTTTTTTTTTATTTCTTCAAAATGTTCTCTGATCCTGTATCTTTCAAACGATACCAAGATGTATTCGGAATATTTCTCGAGTTATAATTTTTTTTCAAGTACTTTCACTAAAAACTGTAGTTTCGGTTTTTCTTAAACTCCTTTTATGAAGAATGATATTTTTGCACTATGTCGCTTCATTCAAACAATGATAACTCAACAAGAAATTAACCAAATACAATTATTCTTATATCAAAATAATCTGTATGAAACAGCTGATGTTTTGCGCCTCAATCAAAGTTATATTTATAGAAATAAATTTTAGCAGCTATTTACAAGTTAAAATTACAGAAAAAATCTCGTTTTTTCTATTCATCGTTGATGAAAAAATTAGCAAAAAAGAAACTATATAAATTTATAACTTGATTGAGGCAGACAACATGAAGACTAATATTAGGCATAATTTCCAACTAGAATTGTGTGTCTGTACAAATTAGAATTTAAGATACCATGTTTCAAAAAATATTCTATTTAGTTCATTAAATATTATTTAGTTAATTAATAATTAGTGTAATATAGTTTTTTCTTCTCACTGAAATGAGTTTAAACATGCATTAATGACATAATGTGAAAAAAAAACTGGAATTTTAAAGTTAAAATTAAAAAAAAAAATCTTCTAGTGTGTACGTACACCTTAACTATGCATAATAGCAAGTTCACAATGCTGCACATTTTTCTCTTGACGTTATACAGAGAGTCCTTTTTCAGTTCCTCTTCCCCTTGTTCCGAATCCCTTGTTTTTTTTTCTATTAGATATTTAATCAACAATAAATCCTTGCAAACTATTTCATACTTTTCTAAATTTCATCTGTCTGAGTATGGAATCTAACAGGATATCCAAAGAAGTTTTAATGCTTTAAAGTACCTCTACATATTTCTCATCTGTATTATATGAAATTTTACAGTTTCCAGACATGTTTATTATTCACTTTACCCGTCTGCAGAGCCATGATAAAAGTAATTCCAAAGTAGAAGCGACGACAATTCTCTGAGAATACAAATGCATCCAGCCAGACGATTATAAAAATTAAAATAAAGCAATGCTTGAAAAGACTATACTTCCAATTTATCCGGAAACTTTATGCAAGTTGCTGTCGTGAACGAAATTTCTGCTTCAAATGCATAATTTTTGATAGCTTTTCAAATAAGAGAAAACTCTACTGTCTTATTTTTTTTCTATTTCCAACTTATTTTACATTTTAGTTCCAGCAATAATTTTATCAGAGTCTCTTCTCTGTTCAAACCGCTGCAGCCAAACAGTGAAAAACGCTACAAATATTTCCCAAGACTTTGACAAGTTTAACAAAATTAGAAATACAATTAAACTGTTGCAGCTTTTGTATGAATTGTTCAAATATTGATATGAAAGTATCTATATCTTATAAAATCTATATAAATAAAAAGTCAATATACATGGCCTAAAAATCGAGCTTAATACTAACTGCTGAATTGTAGCAGTCAAATATAAACAAAATATCAAACAAATTTCAGACTGCTTTGAGCTTTTTTAGCTATACTGATTCAAACGATTCGCTTAGCTACTTAATGGAGCAGAAAAATACTATTAAAAGCGTTTTGAAAATACTTCGCTATGTCACCAAACAGGATATTTATTCAGAAGGAAGAAAATATTATAGAAGTCAAGAAACAGGCTTCAAAAAAAAAGTTCAATCAAGTGCAAAAATATATTTAACCATTGTCAAATAAACAACCGTGATAAGACAAGATAAATGTGCGGTTTCTCGCCAAGCAAGTCAAAATCCTGCCAATCGTCAAAAAAGTCTCTAAAAGTCTGTAATTCGATATAATATCTAAAACAATGTTTTTAAATGCTATCATTTAATTCAAACTCTCCATCAAAATATTCAAGCATGTGCTTTGCCAATCATTAAAACTGTAATAGTTTTTTTTATCTCGTAATATATACAGTTTGTAAATTGTTTTAATGGGATTCATGTGTTTTAATTGTATCAAAGTATAAGATGAAATTTTATTTTAAGAAATGCATACTATATTAATAATTTAATAGCCTAAAATGTCAATTATCTATTTGGACAAACTCGTCGTCAAAGGCAGCTAGTTTATAAATAAATCAACTACCATCTCGAAGAATTGCTTCTGAGTAGTGATCGGGTAGCCATTGTAATAGTCTTAATTGGTCTAAAATTTTGATATTCCAAGCAAAACAGCTCGGTCAGATTTTGCTATAGTGTGTATTTTACTAAATATGACTAATAGGGTAGGATATATATTTAAAACTTTAGATAAAAGAGTTTCGCCAGCAATAGATTTATTTATTCAAACAAAACAAGATAAAATTGCTTGCCCCTTTTGGAATCATTTACCCCTGCCTATCTCCAACAATTTCAAAAAATATTCATTAGGCTATTAATAGAGTCGATTTTTTCTCTCTCTTTCAATATATATATATATATATATATATATATATATATATATATATATATATATATATATATATATATATATATATATATATATAAAATAAAAATGTGGTTTTAATTTTCTGTTACTATTCTATTCACATAATTAAATTTGTGGTTTATTTCTTTATTTCTTAATAGCATACAACTTGGTTATATTTCAATATATTAAAATAATTTTATAATAGCTTGTTATGATTGAAGATTTATTTCAGAATTCGAATGTAAAGACCTTCTTCCTTCCACACACACCTAATGGTATCAAAATACAGTTTTAATGCAAATCAAGAGTATATATTTTTTTCCAATTTTGATCCTTAATACAATTTATTTGTAATAATTCATATCATTTTAATCGCATATGTAAATTTTATTGAAATACTATAATATATTTTTATAATAATAATAATAATATATATATATATATATATTTAAAATTTTTTTAAATTGGTTTTTAAATTTATAAACAATAAACATGATGCTCCTATCAGCAAATCCGAATGTATTGCATTAAATCAAATTATATTGTTTACATTACAAAGAGGTGATATCTTAACAAAACCGAACGAAATGGGAGAATTCTAGAAAATGCCCTTAAATGATTTTAAAACATAATATTTCTCTAGAAAACAAAACAAAATGTTAAGAAATAATAATTCAAATATTTTTTTTTGTTACAGAATCAAAAATGAATAAAAATTGAAAAATAAATTACTTGAGTTATATTTTAATTCATTTCTAAGTTTAAATTGTAATGAATAATTCTATCCTACAAGAGATTCCTACACAATTCTACAACTTGTTTAGAATGTAAAACAAAATGTTTGAAATTTTAAAATACATTTAATGAAATTTGCATTTTTTTTTTTTTTTTTGTGAAAAGTAGGGGTATCAAAACAAGATCATAAAAATATGAAATACTGTTAGAAATTCTCTGGAAGAAACTGGAATTTTTTCACATTTAGAATAAATTTTAAATTGAAATGTATTTTGTTTCATTCGCTTGATAATCATTGATATTTATTTCCTTTATTATGTTGTTTTCTGCACATTGAGTTTTTACGATTTTGGTGTAGCATCCACATTTATGACAACTTTTTACTGTTTATTAGAATATTAAAACCACGTTTTAACCATTTAACTACATTTCATACTTCAATTTAACTAACATAAAATAGCAGTTGGTTTTATTTGAATTTTATGAAATCTTGAAAATAAATGTTTACCAAAATCTAGATGTCGTCACCCCTCTGAAAACAAAATTAAATTGAATTGAATTTCATCATTTATTTCATAACTGGGGTCTGGAATTTTTTTATTAATTGTATAATATTCAGCTGTATCCAGCTACTGATTAATAAATTCCCTCTTTAAGAGTCTAAAACTAGTAAATGTATATAAAAACGGTGAAAAAATGATGGAAAATAAATATAAGTACTTACTGATTATATTTGCAATAAAAATCGTCTGAAAATATTTATTTCAATCAAAACCTAATACAAAGATTGCATAGAAAGAAAAAAAATAAGCTCATAATTAAATGGATACAAAATTTAAAAAAAAAATCTTGATATAGCATAAGCAATTAACTCCACTTTAAAAAGAGTTGAATTAAATCTAAGATATAAATATCCCATTATAGTAATAACATAAAGGTGCTGATTTGAAATATGTTTTGTTAGTAATCGATATAAAATATCCGCTTTGCTGGTTGCCCACTCCACTTTTTTTTTTTTTTTTTTTTGGTTTCGAAAATATTGATGAATAAACATTACCTGCCATGAACTGCCGTTGAATTACTCTCCTGCTTTCAAAACAAACTCACAAAATCGCGATATTAATTACTTTTGAACCAAAAGATATTCTCATCAAAACAAAGATTATCTAAAGCATGGCTCGCAGATAATGTATTTGGCAGTCAGCGTAAAATAATTAATTTTACGTGCATGTTTAAAAAAGAAAGCATTTTTTTTCAAAAATATTTTTTTTTCTTTTAAATGTTAACGTTAAATGGAAATTCCGAAAAGTCACCTCTTTTATACAACTCTCTGAATGAAGTAGGAATTTTCATTTGGTTTTGTCACAAAAGAGGAAAAATGTATGTTATTTTTTAATTATTGAGATGTATCTTTCGCTTTGAAAAATCTTAATTATTGCAAATATAGCATTTGTTGGGGTAACTGATTTTTCAAATAATACATTTAAACATAATAAGGAAAATCTTCTGCATTTACTTTGAAATATGACTCAACTATAATTGATCTTCCTTTAGTGATACAAAATTATCAACATTTAAAAAAATAAATAGCATTTTTCACTGTTAAACAATAAGCGTCGTACCGCTCGACTGGCTATTATAAGGTTAATAATAAATGATGACTTTTTATATTAAATGTAATTTTATTATCTACATATTCGCTAATCGAATTCAGAATTTAGCGGTTAAAATTCTGAACATTTAATTTGTTTACTTACTACACACGACATTCAGAGCATTAAACATGTAAAATATTTCATTTATATTTGCCATTGATGATTTTCTTATTAAATTATTTCTAATAAAAACAAAAATAAAATTTTTTATGAATTCATATTGTACTATTTTAACAAATAAATAACAATTTAAATAAATATTTGCTTTTTTTTTCTTTTTGATTTCATACAACGTTAGGTGTATTTATATTAATATCATGATTTACAAACCAATAAACAATTTAATCAATGTATGTAAATCAATCAACAAAATGCTCAATTTATTGCATAATAAATGCGATTAAATTTCTCAAATGAAATTTGAGTCGACGAATTATGTCAGATATTCCAATGTTCGGTCAGATAGAATTGGTTTAGAGTAATAATAAAATAAAGTACTTATAGATTCGAAAAACTAGTCGTAAACATCATAGTATGGATAAAGTAAATATAATTTAGCTAAGTTTATTTATTTATTTTTTCATTTTCAAATTTTCTATTGATGCATAATAGAGATAATGTGCGTAGAAACAAAAAATTATTTTTAATATCGTTATAACGCACTAATATAATTCGAATAATAAGGAAATAAAGAGTATTATTGTAATTTTTTGAAATATATTTTTAAGAGTTTATTAAAATTCAAGATAAAAATGTATGAAATTAAATTTGGTATCATTAAAAATATTTTTGATTTAATTTTAAAATAGAGTACTAATATTTTAAAAATAATATGCTTCGAAATTACTGAGGTAAAAGTTTAAAATACTGATTTATTTTTAATGAAAACAATAAAAATTTTTGAGAACCCTTCCTTAGCAAACTTTTCATACTTAAGAAATAACGACAAGTCGAATTCGGCTACTTTCTGTATAACAATATAGCCTAAACAGCGTTTCGAATGAGATTTCCGTCATAAATATCAAACATTACAGATATATGTCAACTCGTAAATATTATCCAGTTAATAAAGTTTATGTTGATGTCCTCGATTTCTAATTTGAATATATAAATCTGAATTTAATCCATTTTAGGAAAAGGATTAGCCTGCATTTTCTACATTATATGAAGAAGTTGAATTCAAAACAATCCGTAGTTACCAATATATATAAAATAGATGTAAAAACGCTCTGATTGAATCCCAAAGTTTTCATTCAGTAATCTTATCAAAGAAAAACATTGAATATTTTTAGTTTAATACAATAAAAACATTGTGCGCACATTAAATGATACGAACAGTAAATTAACTTAGTAAACTATACAAATTTTGTAGACAATTTTATATTAAAATACGCTATATGCTTATTCAAATAAATCTTCTATATACATATAAAAAACTTTTATCACAACTTTCTTCAATTTTATTTTATTTTCTATATAAAATATCTCTATCTCGATCTAGAAAAGGGGCTATTTCTTCATAGATGGAATCCTTTACGGTGATATCCCCCCGATATTCGCCTTGGTAAACACGGAACTGCGCCGTCGAAGAAGATAAATATAAAGAGTTTTAAAGAGCAGAATATAGGATTTTAGATGGGATGTTGACAATATCAAATATTTTTATAGATTATTTCGAAATGCATTCAACTTTCAAATATCATGATATAAAAAGGAATTTTCAATTTCAGGTTGAAAAAAATATGTTACAATACTTTAGATGATGTATGTAGCAATCGAAATTCTTGAATTTCATTTATAATTTTAAAATTAGTTTTATTGGTTTAAGTAAGTATATTTCATTTGAAATGAGTTATTAGTTATTTATATGTATATTGATTTTCTAAAAATTTATTTGGTCGTTTATTTTGTTCAGCATTCCAGATTTTGTATTATGGTGGCAATATATATATATTTCAACATACACATGCACATTTATAATTTTTAAATGATTGATGCCATGGAATTTTTGAATAATATCTACAGTTTTAAAATTTGTTTTCTTTGCTTATATTGATATATTTATTTGGAAATATCAGTTATTTATATGTACACGGAATTTTTATTGAATGATTTATTTTATTAAGCTTTGTTAGAAATATATATATATATATATATATATTCCATCTATGCATACATGTATAAATTTCAATCTGATGAAAACAAAACCACTTTTTAGTCATTTTCTACCTTTCAAGAATGTTTGCTTTCTAATTAAAATATTTTTCTCTTCATAAAAATAATAGATACAAACTGCTGAGTCTTGTATCCAAGATAGAGAAACTCGACTAATCCAAAGCGAATATGAAAGTTTTTTTACAAACAGTATGGCCAATTCTCACACAAGCAGAAAAAATAGCAAGCAGATACAGCAGAAACTCTCATATTGTCATGAATGTTGAAATTTATAACAACGTCTATAAAATATAATGCAAAAATTACACGTAAAATGAATAGATGTTTTTAATTGCTGTGATAATTTACAAACTACGACATCTATAATCATAACAGAATTTTGAAAAGTACATGAAACTTAAAAGTAAGAGTATTTATAAACATTTTGATTTAATGCTAAGTAATGTTAACACAATGCATATTATAAAAAATAAAATGTATGAAACTTGTTGGAAGAGAATATTTTTATTAATTGCTTGTTGATATAGTGTGGTAAAAATTTGAACTGTACAAACTTTCAATGAATGAAAATAGAGAGTTGTTCATCTTTCAAACAATTTGGCATTGATTGGATATAAGTGAATATAAGCTCGTCTTTGTGAAGTAATCAAGTTAAATTTGTTTTCAATTTCCTTTACTGGCAGTTATTACTCTGTAATTATATACAGTTTCTAAGACTGAGATTCAAATAGTAAAATTAATTCTAATTACTTAATTGTTAAATTATTTTCTCAATTTTAATAGTTTATAGTCGATACATATTTTTTTTATTTAAATTTGATTAAACATGAACTAAACGCAGATTTAATGGGCTATTCACTAAATATCTATGTAATGCAGTTAGAGTATGAAATGGATGCTTTTAAAAATATGAAGTATTTGCTGATAGTACAGATAATTATTTTATATAGCAAATACTGTTTTACTCAGCAATGAAGTATAATTTTAACAATTCAATACCGTTAAATAGAAAGGATATTTTCATTGGGAAACCTCATATATTAGAGGTTAAAAAATAATTTAAGATTATTTTTAATTATAATTCATCAGGCATTAATCTTAGCATAAATTCATTTTGAGATTTTACAATGTTTCTTCGGAAATGAATAATACAATAATAAATATATTGAACTAAATTAAACTGCGAACAAATATATATCATTGTATATCAATATCAAGTCTTTTAATGCCCTAAAAGACTGATTATAGTCCAGATATCCTTGAATAACTAGCATATTTTCTGGAGTAATCCTAAGAAACACATTTTTCACGTCAAATTGCCATAAAATCTCTAGGATAAATTCCTGCAATTACAAATCATCTTGCTTCGAAGTATGGGGTCAATTTTCCATTAGTTTAATGAACAAAAGTTCCCTATTTTACGAAAATGAGCTCTTGGAAATATCTTGATTACTGATCGTTGCAAGGCACATTCTGTTGTAGCCCTTTAAAGGTCTAATTACTTACAAACATTTCCTTTTTAGTTTTTCTTTTTAAAAAATCATTTTTATCCATATCATTTCCTTCTATGCTGGACATGTTTTATCCCTCGTGAGGTTGAATGAAGGAAACTTTTCAAGGAAAAAAAATAATACTGAAAAATGTCTCCAGGAAATATTACGACCGTCATAAAGATCTGATGAAACCGTTTATAACCTCCATCGAAGACCGTGGAATATCCCAGGGAATGGAAATGATCGACCTGGTGGATAATGCACCCTAAATGGAACGTTACACCGCGCCATAATCGCCTGCATTTTCTCCTTTTCATCCACCCTTTCCGCGACCCTCTTTTTCTTTCCCTTTTTGGTGGAAGGGGGTGTCGTTTCGGCTGTCCAGGCCGATCGAGCGCAATATTACCGCAGGTGGAACTGTGGTGCTGGAAAAAGAGGTCGGCAATTTTCTTGCATGTCTTTGACATCTAATCACCAGGCTAGAGGTAATATTTTGAAGGCAAACATAGAAGAGTTAAGTAAAATGCTTTTAGGTTGGGACATGGGCTCCATTAAAACGAAGAGGATTTTCCAAAATGTTTTTTACCCCCCGTTTTCTTTTTTTCCTCTTCCCCTTTTTTTATATGAGGTGTTTACTTTGTCGCTCTAGAAATTTCGCTGGAATTTACCCAAATGGTCTGATATTGCATTTCATGTTCATTGATGGGATTTCTAAAAGGATTTGGATTGCAAACATTTAAAAGAAATAAATAATCCATTTTATTCATAAAACTATTTTTCTCAATTTCACGTTTACAAATTCTAAAATGTTTTCATACACTCCCTGTACAAGTTGTAAGCAATTTTTTAATCATTTTAGCTACATTTATTGAGCTCATTTTATTAAAGTAATAGTTATTTCATTTCTATTTCTTACAAAATTCAAAGATCTCGAATATCTCAAGGCATTTATAATACTTTCAAATTGTCATCTGGTTTTCCAAACAATTTATTCCAACAAATTCAATTGGATATACATTTTACAATATAGTTTTTGGATGATTTAAAAGAAATAAATTATTGCTATTAAATCAGATTTTGTAAATAAAATGCACAGATTAATATATATATATATATAAAATTTTAATTCAGAATTTATATTAAGTTCGATTCGAAAGGAATTAATATCTTCAAATTAAAAAAAAATGACTGTAGAGACTAATGCATTCCAAATTATTTAATTTGGGTTTTTCAAATTTTCAATATTTTAATTTGCATTTGTCGGTGACAATGCCACTTTTTTATTATATAAAGATAAATCTATTTAATTGTCAAAAATAAAATCATTTATGAAATCATGCTTCTGTACATCAGAATTAATCAGATATTATCAACAGGTAAAACCACTATACTTATGCATATGAAACCTGATTTAACCCAATTTCAGAATTAAATTCTACTAAATATGTCAGTAGGCGCCTTCGGCGAAATATGGAAACAGCTCTTTCCCTCTTTGGTTTCCAAGGAAGAACCAAAACTGCTATTAATTGTTACAAAAATTTTGCAAAACATCATGTGAAAAACATTTGCTAAAAATCGCATACATATTGGATCTTTCGAAGCAATATAACGGTTAGAGACTTTTATCTTTAAAATAAATATTTTTAAATTGGTTTATGAAAATATCTGACAAGATCTCTCATAAAGGACCTAAAAATAATGAGTATCGATATTTGCACAGAAAATTAAATTTCTTTCAGATCATAGATCGTTCGTCGTAGTTTAAGTGTAAGAGAAAAATTGATGGCGAACTCAATTTCTTTTATAATGAATAAACCTCACCAACGTAGAGAGAGTATATAGATAGGTACGCATAAAATAATAATTTTAATAATAATAAAGTTAATAATGAAAGTTGTTTATATATTTCTAAAATACAATTATGACTCGCTTAGAAAGCAGGCACTAAAAATTTATTTTTACAATTCTTCATAAAGAGAATCCTTGAACGCATTCGTTCAAAGACAATTTTGATTTCAGACTTTGATCAGCGCGTATGAAGTAATGTAAGAAACAGCTGTTACAATATTGAGCGCTAAAGAGAAAGCATTGTGAGCAGTATGCATGGTAGCGTATTGAATAGAAAATTATAAAAAGAAGAAGAAAGTAGAAAGAATCAGAAGAAGAAAAATTAGATAACACATGAAATCGGTGTTTGAAGACTACCGAATTTTATTTATCTAAAATTAAAAATAATAATGTTATGAATAATTACACTTTTTGTTTCTTCTGAAAAGAATCACTTGCATTACTGATTTGCAAATAATTTTTGAGGTAAATTGGAAAATAATCATAACGATGAAGAAAAGGCTATTATTTTTTCATTTCCAACAATAAAGAAATTTAAAAAAGAGTATATATTAACTTTGATCGATTATATAAAATATTTGGTATCAAAATCAAATGTACATATAACAATTTCTCTTAGAAGGCAGAAAAATTCTTATGAAATTGATTTCAAAATGTTTCTTTTCTTGAAAATTTTTCTGTTAAACCTTAAGTCATTTAATTCCATTAAATATATTGAAAAGATTACTATAGCAGGTATTTTACCACAAACTCGAAAAATAAATACTGCTTAGCCTAAGAATAGATATAACATATAATAGTTTAAAGACGAATTTCAAAATAGCATGTGAACTATTTTATAACGGATCTCTAACAAAGAATGAAAACAATATTTATATATACTTGAACTATTTTATAACGGATCTCTAACAAAGAATGAAAACTATATTTATTTGTACTTGAACTATTTTATAACGGTCTCTAACAAAGAATGAAAACTATATTTATTTGTACTTGAACTATTTTATAACGGATCTCTAACAAAGAATGAAAACTATATTTATTTGTATTTGAACTATTTTATAACGGATCTCTAACAAAGAATGAAAACTATATTTATTTGTACTTGAACTATTTTATAACTGATCTCTAACAAAGAATGAAAACTATATTTATTTGTACTTGAACTATTTTATAACGGAAATCTAACAAAGAATGAAAACTATATTTATTTGTACTTTAACTATTTTATAACGGATCTCTAACAAAGAATGAAAACTATATTTATTTGTACTTGAACTATTTTATAACGGATCTCTAACAAAGAATGAAAACTATATTTGTATTTGAACTATTTTATAACGGATCTCTAACAAAGAATGAAAACTATATTTATTTGTATTTGAACTATTTTATAACGGATCTCTAACAAAGAATGAAAACTATATTTATTTGTACTTGAACTATTTTATAACGGAAATCTAACAAAAAATGAAAACTATAAATGAAAAAAAAATCCCAGAAATTCCCAAAGACACATTGAATGTGCACTAGGATCATTTACATTACAAATTCGATTCTTTTTCTAACTTGCAATCCATTGATCCAAAACAAAGATTAAACTCAAAAAGGTAAAACCTTCAAGAACAAATTATTGTTATTTATCGGAGCTTAGCAAGCATACATTATTACTCCCTTTGTACTTGTCTTACATTTGGAATATATAGTGTTACAATTAATAACTTTTCTGTTACAATTAATAATCTATTAACACCCTATTAACCTCCATTCTTTTGACACCCTATTAACCGTTGAATTGTATATACCATTAGCTCACAAATTAAGAGGAAAAATCAAAACATCTTTTATTATATAAATAATTATCTTATGCATAGAAATTTTAATGAAGAATCAGGCACATATTTCCACATTTTTTTTCAAATAGTTAACTGTGGGGATAGGTATATCAGGTACTAATAATTATCTATAAGTGTTCATATAATTAGAAGTGAGGTTTATAGGTGACCAAATAATAAGGTGACCACACTATGACATTCCTTTGTTATTTTATGGTGTTATTCTTTTTTCCCTCAATGATAATCAATACCTGTGGACATCAATAGGTGTAGGAAAAAGAAATGAGAAAGCTAAATAAAATCCTTATGGGTAATTTGTGCACAAAATGTGCAGGTCAATAAATAAAGATAAAAAAGTTATTGCATAGCATCTGTTTTATCTGAAAAAGGTATGCTAATAAGTTTATCTACACTTGAAGCAGGAGTGTCTCATAAGTAATATATTTGTCCGGGTAATATGAACCACGCATGCTTCACAAGAAATCATCTGATTTTTGTCTAAAGTTCAGAGATGATTCGATGACTGACCGAATAAATGTATGATAGATAATAAAAATTGGACTACGGATACGCTGGTTGGCCTTATGTTTATGACAATTTTATTAATGGCTAATTTTAATTTACTAAGCTATTTGTTGACGAATCACTAAATTCAGAACACTGGAATTTCCAAACTTCATTGAATAATGCATCAATCATTAATATCTGAAAATATTGCTTTTCATTCTCGTAGATGCTGAAATTTCTTTGAAAAATACATAAAATTAAATATTAAACTAAAACTTTTGCTATGAACAATTTCTCGCAATATTGATTTGTTCTTTACTCTGTATATGTATTATGAACTGAAAATTCATATGAGATACAGAAGCTTTATGTTGTAAAACGTTATTTTTGATATCTTTATCAAAAGTTTATTTTCAGTAATTTTTATGATTATGCATGCATATCGAATCAATTATTTCTTGTTGCTCACAAATTGAAACATTTATGTTGTATTGAATAAAGTGATACTATGTAAACTTTCAACATTTATTTAATGATTTTTATGTTATTATGAAAACTAATTATGAATGCCAGTTTTATTTGTAATTTATTTCTTAGCTTACATTTGGTGCAACATAGCCATATCAGACACTTGAGACGTTGTACCTTAGCTCAATAACCAACTTTATTCACGTATGGTACGTAAAAATAATTCATTACATTTAGATAGCACACAAGCACACTATTAAACGCGAAATCATGCATATTAAATAAAGCAATTATCGAAACAGTGAAGCTCTCCAATAAGGTATGATTAAAAAAATTATCAGCATCTGACTATATAAGAATTCCTCTTCCTTTAAAAATTCGCATCCGATATAATCATTTATTCATCACTGAAAAATAAGGACTTGAAAGAACCCAATACCATCCTTAGGAATTTAATCAGTAGAGATAAGTATAAGAGTCTCCATCATTAGTAGGTATTGCGATTTTAACGTTGCAAAGCCACAGAAATGAAGTTTATGTAACATCTTAATTAGTGCCTGGGCCACATGTACTTAAAATTTAATTTACTCAAGTTATCCCTTAAGTATAAATACTTGGCAATTTATGGTCCACTTGAGATAATCGATGCACCGCTCGAATAACCTTTCTTAAACTCATTGAGTCGCAAAATTGCTTAAAGGAGTTTGAACTGCTATTAATATCAAGCTGTAGATTAAAATCGTTAAAAGCAATTCCAGTGAATGCGTCGGGGAAGCCAGTTTCGGATTTATTGTTTAAGGGGTTTCAAGAAAATGGCCCAATATTCATGAATTAAGTAAGCCATTACGGTTATTGTCGCCCAACTTGTAGATATTTCATCTGGGAATTTTGATAAGTGTTACTTCTCTGCAAAATCTAAAGAAATTTATTTATTAAATTCATCTTTTCATTGTAGTTGTAGTTATTCAAGTAATATTTTTAGATATATGGTCATTGTAAAAATTTTGTATGTTCTTTCAAAGATATTGAAAGGGAAGGAAAAAAAATAAGATGGAAATAAAAAAAATAAACAAATAAATGTATTATTATTTGAGTATAAAACCTCGATTAATCAACAAAACCGGTGTCAGTGTTGCTGTTTATGTGCAACAATAAAAGGTTTTCAATTAAATACACACAATAAGTTCTGTCAAAAGGATTACGTAAACTATTAGATTTAGTTTTAACTAAATTATGGAAATATTTTAAGAATTATACTAATAAATGGAAAGAAAAAATTAATTTTCCTATTCAGTTTTCTCAATAGATAAAAAAACCCTCAAAATTTGTCATTCATTTTAAAATTAATAAATAATGAATATTAATTGAAAGTGATTAATTTAAGTTGAAATTAGAAAGTAATTAATTTAAATTGAATTTTGAAACTAATAAATTTAAATTAATAAGTAATTTAAACTGAAATTTGAAACTAATTAATTTAAACAAATTATTAATTTAAACTGAAATTTGAAACTAATTAATTTGAATTAATAATTAATTTAAACTGAAATTTGAAACTAATTAATTTAAATTAACAAAGTTGAAATATTGTAGTTATTATAATTCAAGTTGAAGAAAATAAAATATGGTATATCATAAGTATATAACAATCATGGAATGAATTTAATGAGAAAAACTGTGATTAAGTGTTGATCATTATTACTAGTAATTAAAAAATGATATTGCTGAAATCGTGATAGATCGAATCTGTAGAATGCAAATGCCTTTAAAATTATAGATTCTTATTAATTTATGTCTCGTCAGTTTACGAAATGCTTTAGTCTTTGAATTCAAATAATTTTCAACAAATTGCTTCTGATCTTCTCAAGAATAGACATATTTTATGCGGTAATACTTTCTATAAATATACGGATGCATTCAATTCAATATTAATTTTTATAAAAGTCTCTGATTTAACAAGTTTTTTTTTTCATTTTTTCTAAGTAAATGTTTTCCATTGTTAATAATTTGAATATTTTTTTTGAATATAAGAGCATTCAAAATTATAACAAATGAATTATTTATATTCTTTATAAAATTTATTTATTTATGATGATATATAGTTCTAAAGACAGCTTTTCCTAAATATATACTCACAAATATCAAAATGAAATCGTATCACTTTATTGCTGCGAAATTTCCATTTAAAGATTTAACATCTATAACATCACCAGTCAAATTCTGAGCCTTATCCAACTATGGATTGACTGTCAGTCAGTCGGTGCTTTCACTAACATAAAAACGAGATAATTCAAAAACACTGTTAATTAAATATATCAAATTTAGTATGGGATTTTTTTTGAGTACAAGTGCTGTGTTTGTCAAATTTTTGTTTCAATCGGTTTAGAAAACGTGTTTAAAGCATAAATTCGATTTTTGTACACTATTGACCACATGGCGAGGATTAATAGCCAAAAAACTCGCCAAGAATGGTGCGATAGATTCATAAAAATGCTTAATTCACATCAAAGTTCAATATTTCGTAACTATGCCATGTAAGAGGTTCTCAAGCATGAAAAGACTATCGGAGAGTATGCGAGAAAGCTTTGCACTTCCTCTGGTTTGCAGTTGTAAATAGAGAAATTAGTAAAGCAATATTTTTCAGTTAGTAATTTTTACTATTCATTTGCTAATTTTATTTTAGTCGTATATCTTACTCTTGTTAAATACACTTATATTATATTGTAGTCACGTAAGCCCAAATAATATTGTTATAAATCAAAAATAATATTATGCTTCAAATCACTATTGCTATGTGAAAGCAATATCAGATCACTATGTTTCAAAGAATGTCTAAATATTTCCGCCATTTCAATTTCTTTCTTTTTACATCAATCAAAAAGAATGATGTGAAACATGGAGAAACTATTGCATTCGACTTCAGAGTTATGTTCACAACAACAATATTTCATGGAAAAGTCTCATTTTCTGTGTCTTAGATAAATGAGGAATGCTCAAGAACAGAAAGAAGAACATTACGCTGGAATGGATTTGTGAGTGATTGTCCTGCGGAATCAATCACCTTGAAGATATCAGACTATAAAAGAATGAAAAATGAAACTGCATTCTTTTATTTGCTATGAGATATTCATTCAGTAAATTACTATAAATTCACAATCTTCTCAATGTGTATATAACATAATCGCCAAGCCTTTGGCAGTAGCATTTAATATAAAGAATGCCATGATTATAAATAATTTATATTCTCTTTCTAACGATTCTTAAGAAATATATCTGACTATAAAATATTCTTACAAAATTTATCATTTCTTCCTTAGTATTCAATGGTAAGTTTAACCATTGGTATTATTTTGAAGACTGAAACGGAATAAAACAATGTGATGATTCCAGATTTGTATTTTTGTTTCATTAAATGGTAAAAAGATAAATGGATTATATAGGTTTTCGAAAGCTCCAAATATTCCGTTTGTCTTTTCTTTCTTTCCGTTTATCTTTCGATGTGATTTGGATTCGGAAAACTTGAAACTCGCATTCAGTCATGTTTAGAAATTAAATAATAAATTTATTTAATAACTTTATAATTACAAGGGCATATGTTGGCACTAAGCTTGTACGAAATATATTATAAAGAAAATTTTTAATTTCATGCTTTCGCTTTAATCATTATTTGCAATTTTCTTAACTTAAAATACAAACATAGTCATTATTATAAGTCATGCCCGTGGAAGAAGAAATCTAAGCATGTCAAAAGTAGCTATCGTTGGGTTCATGGTTTCGGCCCACCTTATTGTAGGGCAGTGCATACCACCAAGAGATCTTCTGGCATTCTATATGAAGTCGAAGATCATCATCATACTAAATCCATATTCGTCCTGGAGAATATTGAAAAAAAGTTCCAAAAAATATCTTATTGAACGATGTCGTCCAATCAAGTGATCCGTTCAAGAGGTTGATAGTAATGAAATTTCTAGTAACAGGCCGTCGAAATCCAGAATCTAAAAGAAACATATGCTCCTCGAAATCCGTGTAGGAAATGAAGATTGGCGTTTGCAGACCAAGCTTTAACTGCAATGGAGTCAGTCATGTACCATCTTAATACACATTTTCCTCACACATAAAAGTTTTTCAAATCTCTCATTTTATGATTTTCTCGACATGTCTTTATATTTTTCTTAGAAATTTCAGAGATATTCTGAATTTTATAAACATTTGCTCAAACATTTCGCACAAGCTTATTTCGTTTAATCTTTAAATATTTTAAAAAAACAATAAAATATTTCTCATATTTTAATGAGTGAAATTTTAAATCTTTTACAAAAATTATGGAACTCAAATAGAATATAACTAGAAAAACTTATTAGTCAACGAATCTAGCTAAAAATAAAAATATAAAATCTTTGCGCCATTTTGAAATTTATTACCATGAGAAATCACATTTCATTGAATCCGTTTAGTATTTATAGTTAATATTTGCAAGCTATTCCACGAACTATATATCACATTCAAAAATACCCTGTCATTGACAATGGCATTCGTACATTTATTTTTGGTTTACCTAACAATTTGTTGAAAATTATAATTTATCACAAAAGCTTTTTATAATGCAACACCATGAAAATTTAAGAATCTAAATATTTTAAATAATTAATACAGTATTGGATTTTTGATATAAAACCCGAAATACCATAACATCTATGATGAGACATTTAAATATAACTATGTTTGAAATTTGAATTAAAAAATTAGTCGAGGAATAACACTCCAACTTTGGTTTAACAGTATAAAAACATCTAAAATAATCAAATTATTAAAAATTGCATTCATTTATTGTCAAATGTTTATTTATAGAATACTATGCAAAAGTATATCCCTGAATATTCTGAAAAATTTTATAATTTATGATTAACTTCCTAATATTAATAATTGTTAGATAATTAGAATCAAAGAAAATTGTCTTCATTCATAATTTGAAGTTAATTATATATATATATATATATATATATATTCCATTTACTTAAGAATGTCAGTGATTTGTTTATACAATTAAAATTATTTTTCATTTTTAAAGAAACACTATTTTACGTTTGTGTTTTATTTAATTATATTTCTATTTAAGCAGTGTATTGCGCTTATGACTTATTTACTTGTTTTCAAAATTAAACACAAAATTCTATTTGTATATGGTTGATTCATTATTTTTTAAGAGAACTGAAAGAATATTTAAATAATAATATATTTCATAATTAAAAGGTATTATTTGAAACAAATATTGTAAATTAAATGTTTATCGTAATTAATTAAAATCGTGTAAATTAGATTAATTAAATGATATATTCTGTTCCATTATTTTATTTATTTATATTTTTTGCTGTTCCGAAGAAAAAAAAAATCTTTTCAAATATTTATTACGACTAACTAAGCTTAAAATTTAATTAAGTTTTTCCATTGTGATTTGTATTTTATACAAGGGATGTTCAAATAAAAGGGTAAGAAAAGAAGTTGTGGGTATGAATGAAGACTTTATTCAAAGTATACGCCATAGGCCTGAGCACAACGATCCCATTGATTAACGAGCCGAAGGATTCCTTGTTCCCAGAATTCATGTGGCCGTCACGAGACCCAATACTTCACAGCGTCCTTGAGTTCGCCATCCAAGGTCCTTTACTCTTTGAATTCATCGAATACAGAAGAACCATTAACTCCGATGCGAGACACTCCGAAGACTACGCAGGTTCATCACGAACAAAATATTGAAACTACTCAAGGTGGGTGTGGTACTGCTCCATGTTAACGCGCGTCCACACTTCTTCAGGTTCACACACACGGAATTGGTCAAGTTCAAGTAGGAGCAGCTCGACCATCCGCCCTACAGCCCGGGCATGTCGCTGTGCGATTTTCAAGTGTTTGGTCCCCTGAAAAAACATCTGAAAGAGAAGCGCTTCAGTTCGGAAGGCGAACTTGAGGATGCTATGAAGGATTGGGTCTCGTCACGGTCACAGTAGTTCTGGGAACAAGGAATCCTTCGGCTCGTTAATCAATGGGATCGTTGTGTTCAGACCTAGGTGTATATTTTGAATAAAGTCTTCATTTATACCCAGAGTGTCGTTTCTTACTTTTTCATTTCAACACCTCTTGTATAAAAAGATATTAATTTAGTTCCTTTATTAAATATTATTATGCAATAAAAATATATTTAGAGTGCTTTTCATAAATATATAATTTGCAGAAGAATATATATAAGCAAATTCCTCTGTCTAAAAAAATATATTCAGTCTTTTCAAAGTTCCCCCAAAGTTCGTCTTTAGCAATTCAGGAATTTGCAAATTGCTTCAATAATAAACAATTTCAAAATATATTGATTTGTAAAGTACACAAAGAAAATATATATAGCTTATGCTCATATGTAGAAGCAAAGTATGTATGCATTATTAAACAGTTTGTTTTCTTATTGCGCAATTCACAATATTATTAGAATACGATAAAACATGATAATAACAAGTTCAAATTACTTGTATAGGGGTTTAAAATATGCGACGGCCTGTAAAGGAATTTTAAATTTAGAGCTCTTGAATTGCGAAATGTTCATTATTTTTATTAAAATAAATTCTCTACGAAATTGTAAAAAGTAAAAGTATTTTTCATATGCAATTAAATATGTATTTGTTAAAAAATAGTTTACATTAATAATATCTAGCAACTAATATATGAACTAATTATTAGCTTCTTGACCTTTCCAATATATATATATATATATTGTAGAATAACAGGAAACTTCTAAATGAATTATTTAAAGCGAGAAAGAAAGAAAATACAATGTAAATGAAAAATCACTAAAGAACAATATCCATATGAAGTTTATTTGAATTCGAAATGTCGTTTAATATTACATTCAACTAAACTTCTGCTGTTTTCATATTATATATATATATATATATATATATATATATATATATATTTGAATTTCAGAAGGATAAAATAATAGCCCTTCATTGGAACTTTCAAGCAATTAATACATTTCAAATTCTTAAAAGAGAAAACAAATAATATTTTTTCTATTAAAAAAACAAAGAAATGTTGCATTTTAATAATTAATACATTACGTATTAACAGCTCAAAGTTTTAAAACATTAAGATGTAGATTTTATTTCAATTACTTCCTAATATAATCATAATAATCATAAGTTTTTCAAAATTTAAAATATTTATTTTTTTGAAAATTAATTTGCTTTTCATTTTCATCAAAAATAGAGTTCCAATGATTGATGTATGAGTACAAAGTTCACTTTTCCTCAATGTTTTTATAGTTTTTGAAATACTGCTAATTATAGTACAATGTTAAAACGTATTACACCTCGAATATTTCAAGTTAACAATAATAATTGTTTTATTAATTAAAATTATTTAAAATATGTAAAAATAATAAAAAAAAAAAAAATCTAAAATATGAATCGAGAGAATTAGAATATTTTTTTTAAATATTGTTCAAAATGATGCAATTTTGTAATTCGAACTAAATGTTACTTCATAAAACAAATAACGTTTTCTTTTCTTTCTTTTTTTTCTATTTATGCAAGATGTTCATTTGAAATAAAAATTCATTTTCAATGGCACTTCAGACATATTGTTTGTTCCATTCCAACAACGGCTTATCTGTGATTATTTATACAATATTAAACTATAATACTTTAAAAACACTTTTTTTTTCAAATTTTGTAAAATACAATTTAAGACTAATTTATTGTGGCAAATGATGTTCTATGTCTTTATTTCACAATTCGATTAAAAGAACGATCAATGTATCCACGTAGAAATTATTGAATTTCCCACTTTTATCATTTATTTCAAATTGAAAGAAAGAAGATATAAACGTATCTAGAAAGTGTATTGAATAGGAAATCTAAATGACTGCTCGAAAATCTTTCATCTTTACTATCAGATAACGTGTCATCAATAGTTAAAACATTAGTACAAATTAGAAATTTTTAAATTAGCTATCTCATCATATTCAAAAGTATTAGAATGAAAAGATTTTACAGTTAAACGTTTGATCATTAACACTCTAAACCCATATCGATTTTACCTACTACTCAAATATGATCGGAGAACAATAATTTCAGACACCTTGATCGTTTACTAACTATATCGATTTTAATGCTGAGATCGCGTGTTTAGTACACATATATCATTTTACATATTCTATTAAAATCTTGTAGCAAATATTAAGTACATTTTAAACAATGTTTACTCGGTTCTTTAAATAACATTATCTTCAAGGAATAATAGAAATCTAAGGTTGGGCACAGTATGAACTTTAGAGATATTTTATTAACAGATAATCGAGAGAATGACGTATATATTTAAGTAAAATCAATCAGTGAGCACTATTTAAATGTAATACGGAATTTTTAATTGAAACATTCCTAAGAAATGTAAAAATGGAATTTTAGTGAGCTAAATGAAATAAGGTATTAAATTGATTCACTTTATATTTATAGTATTCAAAACTAAATACAAAACAATTAAACAATTTAATTCTTGAATTCACTATTTTTTTTTTTAAATCGAGTTGTTTTGTCACACTGACAGTAAACATTGAAAAAATAAATTTGAAAAGAAAAAAAAACTATGAAGGCTTTTATTTATTATTTGCCAAATATTAAGGAAAAATGAATAAAATTAATTAATCTTTAATTATTATTTATAGAACTTATCCAAAAATTAAAATTTTCCAATTACAAAAATGCTATATAAAAAACATTTTTATAGATATTCTAAATTTTTTTATGCAATTTTACCAAATATTCTGGTAGAATGCCTTCTTTTTACATTTGTTGCAAAATTAAACGAGAAGTTAAACAGATTATAGATTTTTGACGGCTTGTATAAAATATTTTCTTGGGCAATGAAATTTTTAAGATTTAATTTAAACTAATTCATACTCTCTATCCATATAAGCCTATTTCCATGCTATAAATACTTATTTTTCAAAAAGTTTGAATTTTTTAAATCAATTAATATTTATGCATTCAATAAAATCATTTGAATTCAGAACGTTTATCACATATAACATTTCAGTTAGAAAATCCACGAATATGTGACCACATATTTCTACTGAAAATTTGCATGGTTTTGAAGATTGAAAATTTCAGATTATTTTTACTGCCTGTGCAATCAGAAATGCATGTCATAGAAAATATGTTTCGCTGCTGAATTTAGACTCCCTGAGTATTTGCTGGCATATATTTATAAAGAAGTAGTTTTATTAAACTGCAAGTACCGGAATTATTTTTTATAGCTTATTTATTTTAAAATCGATGTAACTTCTTCATGAAGCACCATTTAAAGTAGAAAAAAATATCTCAAAAATATTTGGTCACCAATCGAAACGCGGAAATCGGTCCCCTAGATAGGACATTAGCTGTCGAAAGTGAAATGTTAATTTCTTTAAGCATAATTAAAGCAAAAATATTTTTTTATTCCAAAATCCATATCAGCATATAATGTATGAATCCAAATATTAAATTTTTATACTGTATAAGTGTTTTATTCTGTTTCTTCACATATTTTATAATACTGCGTAACCTTGGCTTTTTTTAAAACTAATTTAATATATATAGCTTTTACTTTCAATTTATGAGTACTGCTGCTAATAATAACTATAAATGTCCCATTCAGCAGGCAACTGTATGCTATCTAATTTACTCAATTATTTTACAAAGGAATTCAATACCTAACTTTATCTATGTATAACTTTATATTAAAATATTTTAATAAATCAAATACTCAAAATTTAAAGAGTTAAAACTTTTGTAATATCTGTTATAATAAGGCAACTCCTCTATAAATTTTTTTTAACTACGATTTAATACGCATTGTTATTGCTCCCTATTTTAAGGCCCCAATGAATGCTTCCTATATTTATATCCATTGATTGATAATCTATCTCAATATTTTCAATTAAAGAAAAACATCAAATAACACGTGACAAATTGAAACATTACTACAATATTGTTGATTTGTCATTCAAGTAAATGACTGTTTTAAAAGAAATCTTAATTTTTCGATATCCCATTACTTATTTTTAATTCCACACTTTTTTCATCTGCTTTTTTTAATAAACTTGCCCTAACTTTTTTCAATTCTAGATAATTACTCACTTGAATTTCAAGATTATATATACATGCATAAAAAGAATGATTTTTTAGAAATATATAAGTGAAAAAAAACGGCAAAAACATCTAAAAGCATCTGTCTGTATTATTGAACTTAAGGCTCAAGCGAAGACAAGCTATTATAGGAGGCTACGATAATAAATAAGAATTCTATCATACCTTGTAATCATGTAGTGGCATGTGCTGTTTTTCTGCGCAGAACAATATGGATTTAACATCCCCAGATAGTAACAGTTTATTGCAAACTTCATCTGCAGTTAAATTGCTGATGTCGATGTGTCGTGTTTCACGTGATCCTGGAAAAGAGAGATACAGATAATATATAACATAATAAAAACACAATCACTATAGAATGATAAATATTGATTATCTACTACCCTATTAATTTCAAAAACAAAACTTGATTGATTAATTTTAAAATAAAAGCAAAATTATTTTTAAGATCACTTTTAGATATTAAAAAAAATCATTTATTTATTTGGTATAAATGTGCCTTTTTATATTTGCCATAATGACTAACCCTTTCTAGGGCCGAGGGAAGTATGCTACCCACCATTTTACGGCTATTGGAAGTGTTCACTAGCATTTTCGTCCCTTTCCTGGACGTGGACCATCATTGTCAAACTTTTTGAAACGACAGATTGCATCAGACACTAATTGCCGAGGCACATTAACCCTTTCTAGGGCCGTGGGAAGTATGCTTCCCACCAAATTTATCGATCTTTGTATGAAATTATGAAGTTTGGCATAAGTTCTGACAAATTTTTTTAGTAAAACAAAAACTAAGATACTTCAGTTCTTTATCTCACACTAAATGATGTGTCTAGATTTGTTACTTAATTATTAATTAACCACATTAATTAAGTAATCAAATTAAATTTATCTAATAAGCTAAATGAATCCATTTTCTTATTTTAATTTCAAGCCTAAAAATATTTTAACATAATATGACTAGAAAAAAATGGCCCTTTAAATGGTTAAAAAAGAGTGAAAAGTTATGGCCAAATTGTATCATTTAATAATTCTAGTTTAATTACTGCTTATATTTTCATTAAAGTGTAAGGTTTGGTTATTTCATAGATTTGATATTTTTGTCATGAAATAATTAATCCTGATTTATCAGTTAGTTCGTGAAATAATTGTTTAATTTCATTAATTATTCCAGAAATTAAACTTAAAACAATATATAAAATTAAGTACAACTTTGTAAAAATGAGAGACTATTGGAAATATTGCTATTCTTAACAACTATAATGATATGAATTTTAAATTAATGCATATTTACAATATCTGAAAGTAAGTAGCTCTCCCTGCCTATCGAATATTCTTGAATGTTGCAATTTAAACGCGTAATTGGCTACGTTTAGGCAATAAGGAACCAGTCATTAATTTGGATTTAAAATTCAGTGAGAATTACGAGCATTTTCTTTTGCAAAGTTCATTCTCAATTTAATGCTTGCATGTTAAGTTTTTGTTATTTAATTTTTTAGTTAAAAACTACTTAATTACTTTTTACAGTTCTACATTAAAGAAACAGCTGTATTTGAAAATGTACATTTTTATAAAGGCTTGATATTGCATAATTGTGTCCACTCATAAGCATATTACCATATCAATTTCTTCGATGCATCAAAATTGCTTTGAAGAAAAGCTGTTCCAATCGCTTTATACATCAACAAATTCGTATCATTAAATATTTAGTGTTGCAAAGAAGATCAAATCAAAATCATAATTTCACTTTGGTATAAAAATTCGAAAATTTTCAATATCTGTTTAGCATGAATGAAAATAAAAATTACAACAATACAAGATTATAAAATAAATGTTTAGAAAAATAGAAGTTTTGTGAAAAATAACGTAATACATTTTTTATTTATTCTGGCAGCATATTCATATGAAAATAAATTCAACAGAAGCAGTTTTAAGAATTAAATTTTATCAGCGAATTAAAACATAGAATTTTTTAATATATATATATATATATATATATATATATATATATATATATATAGTTTGTATTCATTATTTATAAATGTCATTATATCTCCCATTAACTACCAATTGACCTCACTTGTATGACATGAAAATTTACATAAATTAATAAATAAAATGATAAATAAGGTTTGTAAATATTAAATTAATGAACTGTTGTTTAGAAGGAGGCATGTGCAAAATTTTAAAAATCTGCACATCAAAAATAGAACTTTAAACAGAATACAGAATATCATGCTCACCAACTTCGCAAGCATGAAAAATGCGGGTTAAGGTATTCCGAAGCCTTTTGTTTAAAATGAATTTCAATTTACATGATTAAATAGCTGAAAGATGTAAATAACTGTTTTATAACAGTCATTATTTAATAAATTACTATTCATAAAATGCAAACTATGAACACAGATAATAGCACTTATCGATAAATATATACTGGGTGCGCAAAGAGTTCTTATTTTTTTTTTTAAATTCATAAAACCCGTAAAATTAAGCAAAACAAAAAAATATGTTTTGCAGATGTAGCATCGATACGTCACGGCATTGTTTTTTGGTAAGGAAAAATAATAATAATAATAATAATAATTAAAAAACTGCCGATAAGTGGCGCTTTGCAGATAAGTAAATTTAAAGACATGCCAAAAACAAAAATAATATTACCAAACAATTTGTTATAGCAATATGTGTTCCATATGTCCACCACTAAAGGTGATAACACATTGCAGACGTGTCACAATTCCAGCAACGGCAGAGTACAGCATGTCCAGATGTATACAAGACAGATCTCGGCGAATTACATTTTTTAATCGAAACAAATTGGATGGACGGGACGATACACCCGGGATTTTAAATTTCCCCATAGCCAAAAGTCTGCTGGTATCAGATCTGGAGACCGAGGAAACAATGGAAACTTGGCTTCTTCCAGCTTCCCGTGTACTACTAGTTCCCGCAGCCAATTCTGAAGCTAATGCTTCCATTTCGCTGCAAACCATGCAGACCGTGTTTGCCTTAGACTTCTTCGTCTGGACCTTAAATGATCCTACAGCGATCCAGTTTCCTCAAATCGCTGAACAAGCTTTATGAGGCCTGCCAGTGTTAAAGGTCCTTTCCCATTCTTCACATTTTTCTGAAGTCGGTATTTACGCTGTGCAAGAGTCGTTGATTCCTAGTTCAGGTAAGACTGCTTCACAAACAAAGCTTTATCTTTTCAACATAGCATCCTTGTTTACTTACGTAGTATGCAACGAAGAACTGATTCTGGATCAAGAGCGTAAGTAATTATAACCGCCAGTCTCATTTGCGTATTTTCAACTAAGCCGTTCATACCAGCGCTACCTGTCGGCTGTTATTTGAATTATTTTTTATCACCTAAAAATATCCCTTACTTATTGATGCTAAATCTGCAAACCGTTTTTTATTTTGCTTAATTTTATGGGATTTATAAATTTTTAAAGTTATTACAGATTTTTTGCTCACCCGGTATATCAAAATAAGACTTCGCTTAACAATTGGTTTCTTTTAAAAGGCAGCTTAACAGAAGATATTTCTAATCACAACAAATATTTCCCTCAAACTTGCATCTTTTAATAAATAAAACGTAGAAAAAATTGCAGAAGACTATTCTAAATGTTTGTCAAGAATAAATGGGACCGGGAAAAAGTCACAAATAAGAAGCGTTAAAAGATTACGCTTGAGATTAGACCCATACATCAACAATAAATATCCATTACTTTTTTTATTAGGACAAATTGTACTCGGTTGTAAATGATCAATAACTTAAAAGCTTCTTAAAAAGCATTTCACTAGAATGAACAAAAAGTAAAACACAGATAAGAAGTACGACTTTATTTATAAAATAATAATAAAAAATATGCTCAAGTTTCAGAAGCAAGAACATAATGTAAAAACCTCTCCAAGAAACAAATAAAAAATATTGAATAAGACATTTATTTAAATTTTCTTCCAAGGTGAAAAGAAGGAATGCTGTTGCAACTTTTCTTTAAAAACTCTTCCCCCTCTGTGGATCTTCTTTCAAATTTTTGCTCTCGTTATTTACCATGGTTGCTAACTTATCTTTTTCCAAGCGTGTTCAAATGAATCAAATCAAACTTTTAAGCAGGGCCATTTATTTTTATTTGTAAGGTACTTTTCTGGTTTTATGATTTGATGCTTTTCAGATTTTGAATATATGTATTTTCTTATATCATTAAACTTACGCATCTATTCTTGCTATACATCAAAATAATATGATTTTCTGATATGTAAGTTCTTGGAACAATGTAAAAGTATTAAAAGATATGTAAAATTGAAGTCTGCTATCGCAAATTTCAAGTTATCATATGAGAACATATAATTTATATTTCATTGTTCGTCTTACTTAATTTAAGTCATTAACCAGTTTAAACCGATTGGAAACAATCACATGACTATCAGATTACGCACGCGTTAATATTTAGAAAACGATGTTAATTTTATTTCCATCTAAAAATGGTTCGAGCTCCAAAACTTTTTCTCTAGGTCATTTTTTTTTTTTGTAAACTATTTTCAATGATGAAGTGACTTTTTTATAGCGCAATCATCAACTTCTATATTTTATTTTTTTCATCTCAAAATCGTTTGAGTTGCAAAACGTTTTTTACCAGGCAGAAAAATTAAAAATGAAAACTTAAAGAAATTTTATTATCACATCATATATTTATTATACATCTTTAGATATCTCCTCTCACTGTTTCGTGCGCTTCTTCTTTCGATAATTTCTCAATACTCTGCTCTTTACTAGGCCAGACAGGAGAATATCGTGTACATGGCTGACATTCGCACCACGCTTTAATTTTTTTTTTTTTTTGGTGATAAGTCGCTAAATGTGACAACTTTCTTTTTCGTTTTCTTATAACCCTATAAGCGAAAAATTGATTCACTCAACAGTGTTAAATCGCCAATTTTCCGCCCGAGTATTTTGTGGCTTCAAAAACCTCAAACCAAAACAACATCAAATACTCTCATGATGTTCATTATGCTCATTCATTTTAATTCTGTGAATTATTCTTATATGGTTTGAAAAACCACTCTGTGACAAACCAGCTTATTCTGCACCAGAATAATTCTTTAAAGTGCTTGAATCTCAGTTTTTCACATCATAACTTTTTCCAAAACTCTGTAAACCATGCTTTTCCTTCAATCTGTTGTTTTGAAACTCATCAATCCCATCTTTTTTCATACGTTTAGACACTGACGGATTGGCTGTGATACGCATTATTATGATAGGAACTACGTGTAATAGAAAGGAATTAGTGAACGATTAATTAATGTAGAGAAGGAAACATCTAATTGGAATTACCACAGGTCAAATGGCGAAGGGAAAATTCCAAAGAACAATTTTTAATCGTCTAATAAAGGATGGGGTAATATTGTGTGTGCTATTAATCAATTTTTAAGCAAAGCAGCAAAGTGGGAACTTTTATTGAAGATAATTGAGCATTTAAAAAATTGAAGATACTTCATTGACAAATCCGCACTAAACTGAATTTGGAACACGATATTTTTGATATTTCAATGTGAAATTTCCATTTATATATTATTTCTATATGAATTTTAGATTGCAAGGCTTTGTAGTTCAAGAATCATTCAACTTTCCATACAAATTTGGTGCATGTCAAATACATTTGGGTCTAACATCAATCTGTAAATACAGTCTATGCAGATGTTTACTGATGTTTTGTTATGCTTAATTTTCGGCATCTGAAGAGTATTCCAAATTATAAAGTCCATTAAGAGTAGCTGTCTAATAACTTATAGACAGAGTGGTTACAAAACTAAATAACTATTTACGAATTATTTATATGCATATTTATAAAACAAGATATTATAGCTTGTAGTGGATTATTTAAACTTTATAAAAATGATATTCTTTCTCAAATTCTTTTTTAAAAAAAATTAATCTGTTCATTATATTGGCAGTTAAATGATACAAATTGTTATCTTAATATGTTACTATCAAAGCTGATTTAGATGGTTGTCGAAATTAAATGTCCTCAACTCAGAAGCCAGTGGTAAATGGCATTTAATTTGGACAACATACATTTTAGATTATTCATTCGAAATTTTTCCAAAAATACTAGTACGCGATGTTGTCGATAGGTGGTTCTACAAAGAGACAAAATGTTCTACATAAATTCGACACGAGTCTTCGTGGTTTGCCTCAATCCTTTCCGCTTACAAAACAATATATTCCTGAAAGTTACAGTAAAGTATAGATTCAGTGCAACATTCGACATTGGGGTTTATTTTTCTAACCGGTAACTTACACAGGGTTTCAAATCTGCTTCGTTTCTAGAAAATGATATTAAGATATACTGAAATTGTGTGTAAACACACACACACACACACACATTATTTTTTGGGGTAGTAGGTCGTAGCCAAGGTGGTGAGTCATTGATTAGTTTTTCATACTTTTGTTTAGTTATATTATCGTTCCGTTTTAAAGCAACACTAGAGCTATTTTGGAATGGACCTCGTAATTTTGAGCCGCAGTCAGATGACAATGATGACACCTGAGCCGGCACGAAGGTTCTTTGGTGGAATCGGGTCTCGAGACTGAAATCCTCCGGTTCCGAAACCCAATCCTTACCACCATGCCACCGCGGCCCCTGGTTTTTCATACAGCTATATCTCTCTTTTAAGCGATAAGAATCACATTACCGGAACACAATATCACAAATACGTAACAAATATTGACACCCAGAATTGTCTTTGTATTTGAGTATTTACAAAACTTACTCTCAGTTAAAATTTAAAGACAATTCGATTTGTATAGAAAAAAACAACAAACTAAATCTATACTTATAAATAAAGCTCAATGTGTGTGTGTGTGTGTGTGTGTGTGTGTTGGCGCTCTACAGGGCAGGTCATTTGACCTACAGCTACCAAATTTGGTTAGATGTATACCTTAGAGGTCGGGAATGTGCACCTGGGGTCCTTTTTTTGAATTTTTAATTAGAATTTTAATTATTAATTAAAAACTAACTTTCCCGCCAAAAAATCTTCCATTTTCTCCACCGCCAAATGAGTCAGGCTTCAGTTTTTTTCCCAACAGTAATGAGGCAAGGGTTAACATTTTTCGGCCGATTATTTCAAACGATTCTGTTTATTTTCTTAATGTTTTATGCATTTAAAATTAAACATTTTTAATGAATCAATCTTTCAGATTCATTCTGAAGTACTTTTGAATTAAAATAACACAGAATAAAGGAAATTAAAAATGTCTAATCTGCATAGCATTACCCCAACTGGCGTAGACAAATTCACGCATTTGCGTTACCGTAACTGGCGTTGGAAATTCACGCATGCGCATTGTGTTCTGATTGTTGACATGACAACCATTATTAAAGGATGTGGACTGAATTTAAATTATTTTTAGGTTAGTTGAATGCTTTTGTAATTAAATTATATTTATGTTAGTTATATATTTTTTGTATATGCTCATAGTTTTAAGTACATCGTTTTTTAAGTAGTTTTTTTAAACCTGTTTTCGACCGATTATTTTAAACGATTCATTTTATTTTCTTAGTGTTTGATGCATTTAAATTTAAACATTGTTAATTAATCGATCTGTTCATGATGAATCTGAGAAAATTTTGTTGAGAAATTCTTGAGATATTACATAAATTAAGAAAGATATTCTTTAGTGCACATAAAGTTTAAACGCTCAGTGACTCTGTTATCAGTAATCATATTATAAAAAAATTCTTTGTTTCAGTAAAAAATATTATTATATTAATTGCAGATTAATTCTTTCCACTTTTCTGCATTTCCCGTAGAATTAAAGCATTAATTCTACGGGAGCTAATAGAAAATTAGAGAGATACATATTACGTTATGGCTGAAGGCTTTTATAATATTATGAATGAATTATATGACTATCAAAGTTTGAAGTTTTAAAATATTTTGATGAAGAATCTATTAAAGTAGGAATTGCGTAAAATATTTAATTATTAAAATTTAAACGAGCATTAAGATTGGCGAACCAGCTGGTCGCCAAAGGCGGCTAGTTATAGATAAATATAAGGCCTTCATAGTATATTTGATAATGTGGATGTTTATTGCAAAAGCAACAAAAATTCAGATGTTTTATTGTTATTATGCTGGTTTGGTTGAAATAATAATAAAAAACGCCATAAGATTTTTAGGTTGAGAAATGTGTACAATCTGTCTTTTTAGTCAGTGACTTCGTAAAATAAAAGAGAAAGAAGTTGGATCGCATGCCTCTTGCTATCTGGTATGATTAATTATTTTCTTCTTTTTTGTTAATGACTGGGAAAGGGAGAGATATGTTCGAGATCTTTTGAGAAGAGTTTTCATTTCCTCTGGCATAATTTAAGAGACAGTAATTTATTTATGCATTTTCTTTGTGTTCAGCAGGTTGCTTTTTTTCTTCTTCTTTTTTTTCCTTTCGTCGCTTTGATCCTTTTTTATGATCTCTGAGGTGTAATTTGTGTTTTTAATTCCGGTAAGTTGCTCAACAGTAATTGTTTTTCCGAAGTATTTATGGTCAGTGAAGTGTATCATATAAAGATGAATGAAAAGGATTTATGAATGTAAATTTACATTCGTTACTTTTTCTTTTGTTCTAAGATTTTAGTTAAAAAAAAGCTTTAAAAATTAGAGGAGACTATTGATGCATGATAAAATTAAATATATTTCGACAATACACACATAATATTATATATATATAATTTTCGCTATTATTATTTATTAATTATTACTATCGCCGACTAAAACAAGAAAATATATTTTTATCACTCACAACTACAAGGAAATAAATATATCTCTCTAATTAAAACGCAGATTAGAATTTAAAATTAATTATCTAACTTCCATACTTTCTCGCATACAAAATACAGGATAAGAATAGAAAGAAGAAGAAGAAATAAGTATACAGTTTCAATGAATTATAAATCAAGAACAATATAAGATACTGTGGTGAAAGCTTATAAGCCAGTTAACAGATTACGCTTCACGAGCTATTGCTTTTGTATTGTGGTTATGTTACTCGGCTGCGAACCGCAAGGTCCCAGGTTCTATCCTCGCGCATCCCACGCGCAACAATACTAAATGTCACAGAACTATATAAGGTCATTTTAAAGTTTTGTTAGAGACAGCCTCGGATGTTCTATGTGTGACCCCTTAGAAAAGGCCGGTCTCTGTCTTTCTGGACACTGCACAGAACAAATTTACCTTAGGGGAATCTAGTATATGTTGTATTGTGAATTTGTGATTTTATCTTAATCAAAAAATAGAACTGTGCTTGAATACCTTCCCACTGTCATGAAATGTTGCTTCATCAATGGAAACTAAGTAATCGGCAAAATCATTATTTTCAAAACGAAGCTGCATATCGGCACAAAATTCAAAGCACTTATGTTGGTCAAAACCGTTTAGATTTTGCAACAGCTACATTTCGTATGGAATCATTTTCAGCTTCTTTCTTAAAATTTCCCTGACGGTGGGCTGAGAAATATGTACTTCACGACCCCTCTCTGCATTGATTTTTCCAAGCTTCGTTGAATGACGACTTCTTGTCGTAGAGCCAGTCGTCCAGGACTTACAACTTTGCACAAACAGTGAATTTTCATGCTATTGTTTGAGAGATTTTCTATCTGGAACTTCTTTTCCGAATTGACATCGAAAACGACATTCTTAAAGTGTTGCGTATTCCGTTTTCCTAAATTGAAGAATACAAAGTATTCTTCACTGCAGACACCGCCATTTTGACAGACTAGTCATAAAACACACATGCTAATGCTTATGTGACTTCTGTCAAAAGCCAGAGACAAACTTTAAGAGTACATCTACCTAACAATTCGCTAAGGTGGCTCGTGTCTTTGGCTGTTTTTGTTTTACAGCATCTAGAAAGTATATACTTCTTTATGAACCATCCTGTATATAAAGAGAAGGATTGTAATCGTCAAGATATTCAACGTTGACGAATCTCCACATTGAAAATCTGTCCGAGTCATTTTGGGATTGTTTTCAATTATGTCTACTTGCCTGGAAGTCACTCTTTTAATTTTGTCTGTTGTCTGAAAATAGACAAATAAAAGAAGTTTTGAGGTTGGAGAATGAAATTTGGTATAGGCCCTTACACCAATTTTTAATTATTCTATTTTGAATAAAATCGATTAAATAGAAGTGTGTCTATATATCAGATTTTCTAAGAACAAGTAAAGTCAATAAGTACAAAACGTAAAGAGTTTGATAAATAAAATTGATACACAAGATTAACGTTTGAAAGATAGATTCGAATAAAATTTTGAATCAAATCCGTTGAGGAATTCGTCTGACCGTTTGTACCTTCGCCTGCATGTAAACACTATAAATTAGATAAAAGAAATTTCACATGTGATTCATGATGCTCTTAATAAAATTTAGTTCTTTTTCAAAATTCATTTTTCTCTCAGTTTGATAAAAAATAAAGTTGGATAAGCTTATTCATTTTTTTTTTTTAATATTACGAAGCACGATATATTTACGAACGTGATTCTGAAAATAAAAATCTGAGAACTTTAAAATTATGAATTTGTTGAAGGTCATGTGGGGTCGATTGTGGGGATGTAACATTTATTTTCGGATATGGGAGAGAAACAATCCTGCTTGTTTGAATTGTTGGTTGCATTCTCAGTAATCTTAAGTTTAATTCTAGGTCGTCAATTTTTCACTAAACTTTAATTTATCTCACACTCTCTCTTTCCTTGTTATTGTATATTCATTGTAATTTTATAATTTGTTACTCTTTACATAGGTACGAGCTAAAAAGAAGAAAAGAAAAATAAATATTGAAGAAGTTCTAATTCTTGAATATAATTCATCACTTCATCCATTATTGTCAGATGCTAATTTCTTTTAACTCCACCAAATACAAATAAAGATAAAATGTTGAATAAAACTATAAAACATTGTTGTTAATTGTTATCATTCTAATATTCTGATTTCTTGAGAAATAATGGCTTAAATCAGCGTTTCTTAACCTTTCAGTATTCGTGGCCCAGTTTTCAATCATAATTTTCATCGCGCTCCCCGCTTACAATAAAATGTATACAACAATAATGTATATTCAGTATTTTGGATTCTGTTTTTAAATTATTTTTAACTAACTGCCAAAACAAGAGTAAAAGCGCGCCAACTTTGGCGAAAAGCCCTTTCTGTTATTTTGTCAAGCGGGCGGTAAACAGTTGAAGCGAATGAAAGCGGGAAAAATTTAAATATTATATTTGAAATGAAAGCCAAACAGGGAGATAACGTTAAAAGAATATGAAATTAGAAAAATTCGTCAATGAAAGTTAACCTAGATGAGGTGAGCTAAATTTAGAAATTGGGAATACATTTTTTCGAATAATAAAATAAATAAAACAAAAGCATGACTAAACAAAACAGAAAAAAATAAGTAATGTTTGTGGAATGGAATCCACACGACCGATGCTGTCTCCAGCAAATGTTTACTCATAGGAAGAATGAAAATGTTCGATAACGCAAGTTTCAATTCCAGCCAGTCTCATTCGAGTCGATCCTTCTATCACTATCGATTCTATCGTGAATGTGTATGTGTTATATATGTTTTCGTGTTAATTGCAATTCACCATATTAAATATTCACGGCTGCAGATTTATGCAGGCTCATGGATAAATTTTTAAGCGAAAGACGATATTCAAGCATCAACAAGTAAACAGGCGAGAGTGGTTCCGAAAATAAAATCAAGAAAATATTCACAAGAATACCTAAACTTTGGGTTTACCAGTACTGAAGTAAATGAAGAAGAAAGGCCCCTGTATATAATTCGCTCAAAAATTCGCAGACAGCATGAACCCTAAAAAACTTAAACGACATTTGGAAACGCTTCATAGTGAGTATATCAACAAACCCAGAGAATTCTTCGAATTAAAATTAAAGTCATATAAAAAGCAAAAATCATTTTTAAAAGAAACTTTGTCTGTGAATAAAAAAGCTTTAATTGTATCTTACAAAGTTTCATATAAAATAGCCAGGTGTAAAAAACCCTCATACCATTGGTGAAGAGCTTATTTTTCCAAGTTAAGTTTGGAGATAATTTTTCAAAAGAAATGCAGTCCATACCTCTTTCAAATGATACTGTTGTTCATCAATTGGTGATATATCTTAAGATGTACAGTGTCAGTTTTTCTCGAAGTTGCGTTGCAAATTGTTTTCAATACAGCTTCATGAAGCAACAGATATAATAAAGATGCTCATTTAATTGCCTACGTTCGATTTTGTGATAATAGTCAGTAGTAGAAGAATACTTTTCCACAAACCAATAGAACTTAAAACAACAGCGCTTAATTATTTGCTGTTTTAAATGATTTTATGAACGAGGAAAACATAGAATGGAAAAATTGAGTCGGAATAGGCACCAATGGTGCTCGTCCGGAAAATTCCAATGTATACAAGCACTTGTAAAAAAAACTCGCCCCAGTGCGTCTGGACACATTGCATGATCCACAGAGAAGCTTTGGCTTCGAAAGAAATGAGACTTGGTCTGAATACTATGTTAACTAAGGTTGTAACAGTAGTAAATTATATAAAAATGAGACATCTGAAATCGAGAATCTTTTCCGCACTTTGTAAAGACATGGGTTCTGTACATTCAGCATTACTATTTTGTTTCGAGGCAAGATAGATATCACGTGGGAAAATTTTGCAACGTGTTTATGAATTAAGAGAAGAAATCTTCATTTTCCTAGAAGAAGAAAACAGACCGGATGCCGAAAATTTTTGCGATGGTTTATTTGTGATGAAATTGAGCTACTTGGTCGACATATTCGAGAAATTAAATAACTTTAATCTTCAACTCCAAGGTGCAAATACATTTATGTTGGATACGAATGATAAAGGTAATGCTTTTTGTAGAAAATATGAATTGTAGGAATTTTGGGGCAGGAATTTAGAAATTTAAAGCAAAAAACCTAATAATGTTTGCAAATGAGGATGATTGTATTAAAACTTACAAGGCTGATGAAGAACATGTAAAAGTTGTTTTTGTAACCATTGAAAATCATTTAGCCATGCTGGCAAAGAATTTTAAAAAGTATTTTCTTGCTGACGACAAACTGATAGCAAGTTACGAGTGGATTAGTGATCCATTTCACAATACTCCCAAAGGACTCTCAATTGATGAGGAAGAAAAATTCATAGACTTCACGACAAGTGGCGAAACTAAAAGACAATTTAGTAATAAATCCCTATTTGAATTTTGGGCAGTAGTAGAGGATGATTTTTCTGCACTAAAAACAAGTGCATTTCGCATTCCATTACCATTTTCAACACCCTACCTTTGTGAAACTGGATTTTCTGGTGTGGCTTCTTGGAAGACAAAATACAGATCTCGGCTAAATATAGAAAAAGAGCTGAGAGTGACTATTTCTAACATTAAGTCTTTCTTCGAAAAACTTTGCTCTGCAAGACAGGCCCAAGGAAGTCACTAATAGTTATTAAATTTGTTTTTAATTTAGTATATTTTGATTTAGTAAATTGTTTTATTTTAATGAGTTATTAAATATGTCGAAATGTATTTTGTTTTTTATGTGTATGTGTGCTTTCCTTTCAGTCAGTTAATCAATTTTTTTAAATAATATTTTTTCTTGGATATTCTCGCGCCCCCCTAAGGGGGCGCGCCCCACAGGTTGCGAATCGCTGGCTTAAATCGTGGTTGGCTGGCAAAATGTCAGAAATTCGCTGTCTTAATGAGTCACGACACGTGGTGGAATGATTGCATAGATAGACAGGTACTGGTTTATCTTAATAATTAGGACTGAAAAATAAATCAATTTTAATTATTTTCTTATTACTTCTAAATTATAAGATCCTTAAAATCATATAGTAGTATTGTCAAGAGGGAAAACCTAAAGAAATTATTTATTAGTCCTATAATTAGGTACTTTATTATTAGCACCAATTACAATTTTCACGTATACCCTAAGTTATTTATAGGCATTCTCATATTGTTTAGTTACGTCTCTCAGTCACATCTCTCTTATGCTTTTGTTTTAAAAAAGTATTTTATTACTGAAGAGAAAAGAGAAAATCCTAAATATCTGATATTCAAAGAATTACTAAATTTTCAGACTTTTTTTTCTCATAAATGGCATACTTAGTATCAACTTTAAGAGTTATCTATGTAGAAACAAACTATTTTTTTTTACCCAAAAGTTCGAAATATCAAGGTATAGCTTAAAATAATAAGAAAAACTAACATATACCTCTTCCTTAAATCTATGCTACTTATAACACAGTCTTAAGCATCTAGACACTTGAAAATTTTGAAATACCCATTAAACAGAAAATGGAAGCAGATGTATTTTATGAAATAATTATAAAGTTCCAAATTAATTTTATTTGTTTCTACCAAAAACAATCATAGCTGGAATAAAAGATGTTTGTGAAAACATGAATTCAAATTATACGAATATTCATAAATATAGCAATATCAGAAATAAAATATAAGAACAAATAAAATGTGTGGGAAAGAGTCTAAACTTCGAATTCACTGGAAAGCTTATGTTATTCATTATACACATAAACAATGAGTTTAAGTAACTTCAATTCATTAGATTAGTTTATCCGCAGTCCAAATTAATCTTCTGAACAGAATGCTTATTTAACCCCAAAAAAATCATTGATAGATGCAAGTGAAAATGAGAGAAATTCTGAATCAGCAGTTCACATATAAAATAAACGATAATGATCCAATAAAATACATATAGTATTATGCAAAATAAAGTTAAATTAGGAGTTTAAAAATCAACAAGAGTAGTCTCCTTTAAACGTTCGCACATTATCTAATAAAAGTTGAGGATCATGGACAAGGCTGTGAATATACAATGAAGACTCAGATTTTTAAGTTCAAAATGCTACGAATAGACTTTTTTGCTTCTGAGTATTAAAAAAAATCGTATAAGTTGCATATAGGTATTTTGGACCCCTTTTCTTTGAACAATTGAAATCAAATTTAATATAGAACTATGTGTATATTCCGAAGAACATATACAACCTTAATTTAATCGCGTCATTCCATTTTTAGTAATCAAGCTTACATGCATGCGAGAACACAAATGCATTGTTATTTGCATTTTGTTACAAATTTGATACGATCCACAAAGATGCCAAATCTGCATATTAAATTTTGTCTGTTTAGTTCTCCACGTTTTGTAGATATAGTTTTCAGTTATACTTCGATAACAGAAGAAAGAAGTACTCTCTGAATGAGTTTCGCTGGAAAATTTGATATAATTCTATAACTGAAATGTAAAAACCGAGTACTGAATTCATTCCTCTAACTGAAAATGCTGTTGAGTTGTCATGTTCCTGTATATTATTCAAAAAATGTGCTTCTTTGGGCAGAATTCGCATGCATAGAATGTGGACAATTATCGGAATTTTTAAGTTAGAATTTATCTTTATTACAATACTTTCTCTTTATTAGAGAAAATAATGATTATTTCTTCAGATGCGGAAAATAGTGAATAAAATTATATGAAAATATTGAATCTCCCGGCTCATTAAATGTGATAATTCTCACCAAATTCAAAATTAGGCGTAACACTGAAATCCTTGGTCCCTGCGTGATTTTTCATACTAACCGATAAATCATACGATTTGTTATGAAATATACGATTAATAATATTAATGCTGGAAGATTTCTGACTCTCGTTTATCGAAGCTACGGCGACCGTGCAAGACGACTGGATAATACTGCGAAATTTCTTCCCGCTTTCGTTAAAAGTGATTGATTGAATGAATGCCCTAGAGTGCTTTGTTCCCTAGATAGACTTTAAGAATAAACGATATTTCTGAGAACTCTCAAAGGATATACGCGCATACATTTGTTTAATAGCCGACAGTTAAGTGGTATCTTCTTTTATATATATCAACATTTTAAGAATCTTCTTTTGTATATCATCCTTTTTTTGAGGGGTTAAAGAATTTTTCTTATTTTTGAATGAGGTAACTCAGATATTCCAGCATTTTGAAGTACCAGAACTATCTTATTTTTAGGAATCAGGTAATTAAAGTTATCTACATAATATATTTTTCTTTTATTTGTCTATTTGATTTTGTCTTTTTTAAAAGCCAACTAATACGAATAAAATAAGTCATTAAAAATGAGCATTTCTTGAGAGAAGAATGCTTACATTAGAGCATTAAAAAAATGCAATAACAGGACGTTTTGATTAACTGCTTTCCATTCTAAGCTTATTAACAGAATATCTATTTAATCAAATATTTAACAAAATTTGCAATAAACACAAGAAAAAAATTATCTTAACAAAAATTTTTATTTCGAAGTACATTGATATCAAATATATAATAATGTCACAGACAAATTAATATTAAAGAGAATTCTGGAAAGTACTTAAACAAGGACCTTAAAAATAATTATTTCTTTAATAAAGGTATAGATTTCCAGAGTGCTCATAAAAATAAAGCAATCTACACTATACTCAAGGTTAGATTTATCCGGGAAATCCTTAGCATTCCGCTTGATATTTCAAATTAATTAGTAAATCAAGCGATTTATAAAATTTGCATCTATGGCATGGTCTCCTGTGAATGTCCGTTAAAGGCCAAAAATAAAAAAAGAAATTAGCTAGTTATTGAAAAATGAATGTTTCTTGATCGAAGAACCTTACATCTAAATATACCGAAACCCATATCCATAACAATGGCCCGCATACTATATGCATATCAATGTCATCTTTGAGGGTGGCACTTAAACTCAGGGTCTTTGATCTTCCCACATTTCCCATTAAAGTTCTTTGCTCTCTTGCTTATAGTCACTCTTTTCTTTCCCTTGCTTGCCACTGGAAATCATCCAACTTGTTACTCTCTTTCCGGACATGACTTGTGATTGGGGGAAGGGGGGTTGAAAAAAAAAGGAATGAGGCAGCCCCGGGTCTTAAACATGATTTATAGTGGCAGCGATGAACATTTTATAGGAGACTACGATTTATGCTGAGCAGCAAATAAGGAAGAGAGCAGGAAGAAAATGTTGGAGCGCTAAGTAACGTGGACTCTTAAACATCTCAGTTTAATGGTCTGGATCGGCAAACATAACCCCTCCATCTTCACGCGTTTAACATTTTGCCGTTATAATATCTCTCGTGATTAATGATGAAATATCCTTTTACGAGGTATGGAGCTTTCCCCTCCTAATACTCTTTTTTGTGGTGGTTTGTTTTCGTTAGGCCGCTGCTGTTCTTGTTTGTTGCCTGGGTTCGTTGTAATGAGGGTTTTTTACAATGATGTGTTTTCAGTAAGGCCACTAAAACCAGCTGAAGCTTTTAATAGAGTGCTTTGAAAAAATGCTGGTAGTAAATTCTATTAATTAAGGAGTGCGTTTGCAATGTTCTTCAATGTTATATCATTTATTTTGCCCGTAATTGAATATAAAAAAGCTATGAATCTTTTAATGAGTTGATAAAAGTGGATATACTATACGATGAGTGGAAACATTGTTCTTTTTTTAACAAGCGGAATCTGAAAAATTTCTGAAAAGTAAGAATAGGAGATATTAAAATGAAATATTATCTTTGCTTATAGAATAAAAATCAAGGAAACTTCAGCTATAAACTCAAGAATTTCTTTTCTTATCTCATTAAGCATTGCATATTTTATTGGTTTTCATGTATTGCAAATAAATTCCTTTCAAGAAATAGGAAAGCAAAAACTTTGTTACATTGTTTTGAAGAATTTTTTTTTTCCTAAAATAAAGTCTTTTTGTTCATCACAAGTTATTTTTGTAATATGTAAATTTCAAGAAATTTGATCAGATTCCCATTAATATTTTCTGTGCTTTCCTTTTCTCAACAAAAATGGCATAAAAAGAATTTTTTTTTTGTAACGGAATAATCACAACTGTTATCAAATTTACTTATTCGTTATAAATTATATTTTAATTTTATATCTGACAAAGAGTTTAAGCACCAATTATAACTTTTTAATCCTAATGCTTCTTGTTAAACAGGAGCTATGAAATAAAGAAATCCCACAGATTTTGATTGCACAGGATGATTTAAATTTGCATGTGAACTAAAAGAGTAATACCTGATTTTAACAGAGAAAAATAGAAAAAAAAAGCATTAAACAAAGAAAAAAGCTAAATTTCCAAAAAAAAAGCACTTTTATGGCCAAGATTAAAAATTGATGAATTTAAAAAATAAACAGAAGCAGAATATAAAAAACAGTGAGAAATTTAAATAAATTTGTAAAAAGAAATGAAGGGACTACAGATTATGAAAAGAAAACTTTTTTTTGTAAGAACACAGAATTAAATAGAAAAATGTTACCCAAAACAAAGGTTTATTTTACCCATGGGATGCATAAAAATTAAATCTTAATTTAAAGGTGGCATTTATGCTATTTGGTTGCAAATTTAAACTCTATCTTTTCCAAAACAAATACTCACTCTCTGGAGTAGTTCTGTTGGATCGTTTTCTCAAACAGCAGATAAAAAGAACACAGCATAAGAGAAACAAAGCCACCGCTCCTACTGCTGCAGGAATCCACCAGGACTTGAGGATGTGGAAACGATTCTGTCGGTCCTTTGGGGATAGAGATGGAGTCGCAACATCGGGAATCACACCTGAAATAAACATAGAATATGTTAAAAAGAAAAGAAATCATTGATGTATTTAATAGAAAGAAATGCTTTTGTCTCACAAATATTTAGGTAGTTTTTTTTTATAAAAAGACTAACAATTGAAATTGATTTTATGTCACAACTCGCCGTATGTAGGCTGTTCAATAATCATAAAATAATGAAAATTAATAACCGGTACTCATTACACGAGTGCATTTATCCTACCATTTCTCTAGTCTTCAAACACATGTGGGAATCAATTCTTGACAGTATTCAAAAACACCTCCATGGCTTTTACCACTGAATCTGATGGAAAATGCTAACCCTTGAGGAGTCTCCTCAAATTCGTAGAGTAAAAGAAATAAATGTTGCTAAATCGGAATTATAAGGAGGATGAAAGATGCGCAGAACTATAATTGATAGGTCATGACCAGATTTAGAATTCACCGAGAAAACACACGTGGAATATATCTGTCAGCAACATATGATGACATCCAAAGAACAATTAACTTTTTATAACATGTGTCTTAATGTGCTTCGAACAATAAAAATTCTTCCACTATCGCAACAATTGTGTTGATATTTAATTCCATTGTAAAAGTCACTGGAGCACCGGAAACACTTTCTTTTAAATTCGATTATGTTCCTCTTTAAAATTTTAAAAAATATTCTTGTCGCCCTTTGGGGATAATAGACATAGCTACAAGCTTCGCATATCATTGCATAGGCCTTAGAGGAAGACATTTCAATGCAAAAACAATATTTAATGTTATTATTGTTTGTGTCACACATTTTTAATATGACAAAAGTGAAACTATGTGTACAAATGTAAAATGTGGGATTACGTATACCTGCCCGGTTGTCAATGCCCTAACAGTAATGGCATAACTGTTTGTTTCTACCGTCAGTTTTTCACTCATTCCGCTATGCATGCCATATTTAATTTTTGGTTTCATGGCACAATTTTGGAAAATTCTTTATAGGAAGAGTATATGTTACATGGATCTCGCAAAAATTCGTTAGGGTGTGATGAAAATTCATTACAGGAAATCAACCTATCGCAATGGGTCTCATGAAAATTCATAACAGGTGTCCAGAAAATTCGTTAAAGGAAGACTGTCCATTGCAATAGATCTCAGGAAAATTACTTATTTGTGTCATGAGAATTCGTTATGGGAATATTACCTATTTGCAATGGGTCTAATAAAAATTCGTTACTGGAAGACTGTTTATTGCAATGGCTCTTATGAAAGCACTTTAGGAAAATTTGTTATAGGAAGGCTACATATTACAATAGCTATCATGACACAACCTAGGAATACTATTTTCAAATTTTCCTTTATCAAAGTGTGTAGAACCGAACGCCGTATATGTTCAAATGAAACATCATATATTTATATATAACATTTCATTTTTATTATCTTTTGAACATGATAATTAGAGTCATTATGACTGGATTTCAATGTGCAATAGCTATAATGAAATAAGAATGTGTTACCAATTTTTTTTGTAGTTCAAAGGGAGTGGAACTTTTAGTGATGGTTAAAATTTTCATTTCGAGGTATTTTTCATAGTAATAAAGAAAAAAATGTAATTTTTGTTAGAGAAATTATATCTTCTTTAAAAATAACAATTTAAGGTTTACCGATAGCTATAGTTTTGCAGATAATTATTTATGGGTGATAATTATTTTAAACTCAAAAATGCTTATTTAACTTAAATAATAACATCTCGTTGAACATATCAAGTTAATTGTATTCTTTCGTTCCTTCTTTTATCCTCGTAGATTCAATCTTAATGAAATAAGGTATGGAAATATAGGAGAGGAGAGTGGAGTATAAAAATATCTCTCCCTTAAATGCCCAGGTAAAAGAATTTCACTTTGCATTCTGGTTTGCAGATATGATTTTTTTTATAAACATATAATAGCATTGCAAACAAATTAATCTTACAAGAAAAATCTTTAAATTAATTCGGCTTCTCAAAGAAAAAAAAGTTTATTAATAGTTTTTATAATTATTGATAATAATAGTTAATTTCAGTCAAAGCCTAAATTTCTTCATATATCGGATTCATTTTTGAACAATTATTTATTTCTCAACATATTTACTCTGCTATTCATTTCATTTTATAAAATTGTTCTTAAAATAACAAGTAAGAAATATTGTTCTAAAGATGTTTCAGTACTACAATATTAATGACTATAGTAAAAGACTCGTTCGTTATTTTATAATGATAAAAATTTTAATTATATTTCTATCAAAGATCTTGCATAAATATATGAGGTAATGATTCATATGACACAAGTATGGCAATAATAATTCATATTTGTTTATATATGATACATTCATACGATATATTATTTATAACAGTTTTAATTAATTTGTTATTTATTTATGTTTAACATTTAAAATTGAGAAAAAAATTCACAATGAAATAACCGGGTATTCTATGAAATACATGATATGACAGTACAGAATTCGTTTAAATTTCAGATGGATATATATTTCCTTTATCATATTCGTAATTTTATTTAAAGTCAAATTAGTAGATATAATTTTAAATCTTAATAAATATAATAGGCATACTAAAGTATTTTGTTTTCCAACATATTGTGATTTTTTAAACCAAAAAATATTTTCACATAGTAAATGCGATTCAAAATATTTTCAACCAAAAAGCAGGAACAGTCTCTTCTGAATATTAAATAAAAATACTTTATTGTTTATTATATTCCCTTTAATTTTAGCAAAGAAACTCGGCATATTTTTAAACTTCCAGCTAGAAGAAAAAGTAATCACATCTGACTATTGAATAAAAGTACTTTATTTTTCATTATACTGTTTTACACACTCGGTAAAAAACTCAGCATTTTTTATAATGATGTAATCAAACCATATAACTTATCACCAAAAATATTTATTTAATACAACCATTCTCCCCTATTACATTAATACACACATAGTATTAATGTATCAGAGTTGCTTCACCATTATCAAGGCTTATCTTCCATGAACCCTGATGTCACGGTATTTTATGAACACAGATATCCACATACTTTAAATTAATGATTAGAATTCGCAGCAGATTGTGCTTTGCATTTTAGTATGATAGGAAACACGAACCAAGCTCTCTAAATTACATTCAACTAGACATAGAATAACAGTTAATGGAGAAGCATATTGTGAACAGAGACTTGCAACACAATCTAATGTCAAAATACATACTCTAGATACTTACTGCGTTATATAGCTATAATTAAATAAGATTTAAACTACGGTTAAAGATTGATTTCGCAATGTGAATTTACATTACAGATATAGGTACTTAAAGATACATAAAGCTTGTCATCTATTGGGGAATTGTTTGGTTATTAATGCTTCCAAATAAATTGAATATCTTGCAAAATGTCAAGATGATATTTATAAGTATCGAAGGATAATCCGGAACTCTTCGTATTTAGATAGTTTAGATTTTAGATAGGTGCATTAAAAATACTTAGAATTTTTATAAATATAGGAAATCGATTATACATGAAATATTTTGGTATAACTTTTTGTTTTACTGACATAAATTTCTAATGGTATTTTTAAAAATCATATATTTATGTTAAAGATTTTTGGTGCCATGAACATTTCTTTAAATAAATTTTCAGTTGTATTTATAGTTATGATATTATTTGTCATATACACACAATAACACTTAAACATTTTTATTTAATTTGAATTTTTCGTATTTCAAAATTTTATGTTTCTTAAGACGAATTTTTGATCACTCTTGTATTTATAACTTTATTGTTTTTTTAAATAAAGAATAATTGTTCCTTACGTTTTACAAAATAAAAAAAGCAATAGAATTTAATAATTAATTAATAAGGTAATTAATAATAAAGTAATGATGTATAAAGTGTTACAATTAATTATTAAACATTTATATTTTCAAGGTAATTGCAAATAATATTATCAGGGGTACATAACAATAAAGAGAAATACTTAATTGTTTTTATTTAGAAATATTTAATAGGTCAAACTTTCGAAAAATGATAACATCTAATCTGTAATCAAGTTCCTTACATACATTTTGAAGTTTTACACTTTCTTTTGTGCTTAAATTAACATTGATAGTTCTTTATAATCAGTGACTGTTTTCAGTTATAAGGGTTATATAAAACCCATAGAAAGAAATCGCATTAGGTAAGATCCTGGAATGTTTGTGGTTATATGACAAAGTAAATCAATGTTATCTGCATGTCAAAATCAGCATTGTGGAATCTCTTCGTTTAGATAGGTTATAAATATCCAAACTCTCATATAATTGAAATATAAAATTCATACTCTTATATAAAACCCATAGAAAGAAATCGCATTAGGTAAGATCCTGGAATGTTTGTGGTTATATGACGAAGGGTAAATTAATGTTATCTGCATGTCCAAATCAGCATTGTGGAATCTCTTCGTTTAGATAGGTTATAAATATTCAAACTCCAAACTCTCATCTAATTGAAATATAAAATTCATACTCTTCTCACATAGTTGAAGAAATAAGTATATATATTCCAACATATCTAGACAATTACCATCTGTACAGCAATGTTAGAAAAAATATATGGGACATTATTTTCATATATAATTATTTATATTATATGTAACAGTTTTAAAAATATAAATTTTTAAAATCTGGTTATTCATTGATGTTCTGCATATTGCTTATATATTGCAATCCTCGAGTCGCCATTGCAATCGTTTTGAATAAAATAAATTGAGATTCTGACATTTAGAGTATAAATCATTCGCAATCAATTCACTAGTAAGTGATATTTGTGAGTTTAATATTATAATTTTTGTCCTTTGTAGTGGTCAACATAATTAATCTATTTCAAATTTAATCATGCATCGAATTTCGCATGTCACTATTTGTTGAAGCTTCATTCTAACTATTGGAGATATTGAATGTAATAATTTGTCTAACTCTTGGAGTGCAGACATCGAACTATTTAAAGCATATTTGATTACTTTAACACTATTTCGCTGAGATTTCAAACCTTTCAACGGACATGCCATTCCATGTATTAAATTAAAGAATGATTTAATATATTGCCAGAGACAATATAATTATAAATTTCAATATTTCTGATAGGAAATCAGCATACACTACCCGTATATACATTCGAGCACATTCACAAATTTATTAGATAAACTCAAATGAAGGAAAGGATTTTAATTACAGTTTGAAACTTTTCATCTAAAATTTACTTTCATAATTGATCCGAATGGAAATGGGTTGAATTTAAATGTAATGTTAGGAATTGTCACAAATGATTTAATGCGATTCTTTAATATGATTTCATATTTCATTTAATTCCATTCTCAGATTTTGTACTAATGTTCTAAAAGGAAAATGCATTCGAACTTTGAAATTAGAAAACACTCACAAGAATATATCATATATCGGTGTATAAAAATATATCATACTTGGATTTTTTAAGGGATAACGACTTTCTTTTTCGGAAAGGAGAAAAAGCTGAAGCTATAGTCAAAAATATAAATTTTAAAAAAATTAAAAGATCATGAAATGATTCTTTTCATTAATGAATCGTGTTATAAAAAAATACCCTTATTATATAAATTTAACGAGGAAAAGTAATGAAAATTCTAGAATGGAGAATTCTGTATTTCAGACATGATAGAAACTGAAAAATCAATTGAAGTGATTTCTAGTTTGAAATTGAAATACTCCTAAATTTATGTCTTAAAATAAGTTATATTGCACCACTTACTAATAAATCTTGTTTCAAAAACGTTATAAATAAAATATTTTAAAACATCTTAAAAAAACTGGGAAAGAATCGGAAATAATTGTTAGAAGACATTTATATCTTTTAGTGTTTTTCTTTGAGTTCTGTTTTATGAATAGCAAATTTCTTTTGTTAAATTTTAACAGGTATTTTTTTTTCATAAATGACAGCATTTTTTAGAATTATTTTTTCAATTCTTTATTTTTTTAGTTCATTAGGAAAAGAGTGCAATTTAATGATTGTAAATGATAATGATGCATGATTGTAAATGAGCACTAGATTCTTAAATACTCTCTAATTCTTAGTCATTTCAGTTTTACAAAATCTATAATGAAAGATTCAAAACGATATTAATATTTAAATATAATATCAATACAAAATGAAAGATATTGAGAAGAAATGAGAGACGTATTTACTCAATTAAGTGTCTTCTGTAAATGTTAAAAATGCATTAAATATTTCTTAATAGAAACGGATAAATATTTCGTAACAAGAGAAAATTATTATGTATGATTCATATATAATATTCTGCTAATTCTATAAAGCATTCCATGCCACCAGTGATTAAATACCTTTCCAAATTAATAAGATAATTTCCAATTTAATAGAATATAAATTAATAAGATATTTAATCAAGCTTGTGATAGATAAGTTACAGATTATTCAGTTCTTTGTTGTTACACTACTTAAGACAGATTATTGTAAGGAAATTCTGTGTAAATATCTAGATTAAATAACCATTTTCTAATTCTTAAATTTTTAATCTCATAGTTATTTACGCTAGTGAAACAAGCTTCGTTATGAAACATTGACACATTTTAGGGGAAATCTGATATTTGTTTTATAACATAAGCAAATTTTAGCGCACTTACCATGGAACTTGCATCAATTTACGAAATTTCTAAAGGGATAATTTTTAGTACGCCTTTAAGATATTCTAACAAGGAATTTCATTTTTTTTTACTCTCTGTTCCCTCAATCTAGCTCCAGTCTTGAATTTTAATCTCATATAATAATAATTTGTATTAAAATTTCGTTTTGAATTCAATCTGTTTCCTAGAAATTGTGATGGAAATAGTTTATGAAAAATACCTCGTAAATAATATTTATTACGGGATAATTAATAATGAATGTATGATTAATTCTAAATGCCTTAAGTGATTTGTAATACATTTAGAAGCAAATAAATAATTGTAACTTGTTTAAATGAATGATTACAATTCTAAAAATATTATTAATTCAGTCCTTTGTCAAATATACAATAAAACTTTAAAATGCATTATGATTATAGAATACCCAAGATGTATTTAAAAAAGGTTGCAAAGATTATTTGACATGCATTTAATTATATATATTATCTTGTAAATGCATTTATAATTTTACTTTCACATTTGTTAATAAAAAATAATATTTTCGTTATATATTCGCTACAATAATATATTCGTTAAATTTTATATACGTTCTTCGTTCGTATTGTATTACATAAAATAATACAATTGTTAAATAAAATAGATAGCATTTTGGAATGAAGGTGTTTTTTTTTCGAATGATGTGAATTGTACTTTATGATAATCAACTGTTTCTGAAGAATGTCGAAATCAAATCTAAATAATACTTCTGAATATTGTTATTTTCAATGCCCGTGCGGATTTTCAAGTTGAGGACTCTTTTAATCCAATTTACATAGCTTATTGAGATAAATTTTACCATCTAACATCTATTAATGTCATGAGGAACAAAAATGGCAGAATTTATCTTTGTTGATACGATATTATCGGTAATTTTTTGCAGTTCATAACATACATGCAGAAAACTTTTATACAATATATGGTTATATATAAAATTATAGATAGGTAATTTTTAATAAGTTATAATATTAGAATAATATTATTTCAATATGATTTATAAATTGATATATTTAAATATGATTGCAAAAATTACTTAACATCAATTTTGTGTTAATAGTCTTAGAATTATATTATTATAATTTTTAAATATGAATGCTGGCTAATATATTCGTTAAACATGAAATATTTTATTACTGTCAGCAAATACTAAACAAAATACTTATATGTCAAAAGTTTTCGTAAGAAATTGAAAAGCAAAAACATAATTCATAAAGCAGAAATAAATCAAAACCATTAATTTTATTGGTTTTTCGGAATATGGTTACTGCATTATGCTTTGTCATTTAAACATAAGCATTTTATAATTATTTTTAGCCAATAAAGATATGTATATTTCTAGAAGAATAGAAATTGTAAGTAAAGTCAGTTACATTTAAAAAAATGTAAGTAAAGGAATTTTAATGAATTCCGTTATTCCTTTATTAATTATTAACGCACTTTATATAACATTATTAATATTTCTCATGGCCAATATTAAAAAGAATTTTCCAGTTTCTATATAAAATTGGCTTTATCAAAAAATCTAACTTGCAAGATCACGCACGGGATTCTTTTATCCCATCATTTCTATTTTATTTAGAAGTTCTAAGAATTTATAAAAGTGTACACCTGTTGCTTCCTATTCTTTCATGGGAGAGCTAGAAGAAGAAGATTAGAACTGCAGTATTCAATAAAACAATCTGTCTCATTTTTTTTATCGCAGGATTGGAGTCAAATTAAACCCTGTGCGTGCTAACGTTTTTATGTGACAATGCACGAAAGTGAACAGCAGCAATTTAGAAATACTTTTGCGGAGCTTCTTACAGATAGTAATATAACTCTGATTAGTCAGACGTTGATAAAATTTTATAAAGTAACCATGACGTAGAATATTATCGAACCTCAGATTCTGAATACTCCAAAAAATATGATCGAAAATCTTTTTCTGCTCTTAAAAAAATTAGTAAATATATATATTTATTATATAATCTAATCGTAATCTAAAATCTATTTAAAAACATTTTCTTATAGTATGAGTACATTGTCATGAGATTTATGTTAAAAATTCAAACAAGGAAAGATATTTTTTTTTGAGTACGTGCATAAAAATGGAAGGAAACATTTATAAAATTTCAAAGTTGTAAGCTTAAGCTTTTTTCCTGAAATATTTCAAATGTGAAATATAACTTTTTCTTATTCTTTCAACATTTTTATACATAAAAAAGGGCTTTTAAAATGATAAGCTTTATATGAATACAATGGAAAAAAGGAAATGATTACGGAAAAATTATTGAAAAGTGTGTGTGGGGGGGCAGGTTAAGTTCAAGTTTAGTTTATCATATTAAAAATCGCATCTGTATTTTAATTAGATGACATTTGCAAAGTCTCGTATACTCTGACTACAGACAATTATTATACAAATAGCCAATAAGATAAGGAGAAAGTGTCTGACAGTGTGAGATCAAAATGCCCCCACAAGTATGCTAATGTTCAAAAAATAGGTGTATGTGCTTCTTGTTGTTGTGTACAGCCGACCATCCCTCCATCACTGAACATAGCAGTATTGACAGGATAAGTGCATGCACTGAAGGATTACGGACGTTTCTTCGTTGTTTATTAATCTTCGTTGAATTCCTAAACGTAGGGATGTAAATACTTATTTTTACTATCACAATAATATAGTATAATTTTTAATAATGTATTGTTAAGATTCTATTTCATCACTTACACAGTTAATTAAACAAATAAGCATTCTGATATATCAATGAAAGTTAGTAACTAATAAAAAAAAAGGAATTTGTATTTATAATATGAATTAATTTAATTTGTATAAAGAAATAAAGGAAAGAAAGGAGAACATTTTATAAGTAAAAAAAATATCGCATATTGCAATAAAGCATTATCTACTGTTTTCTGATGCAAAAAAATTATATTCTAAAGAATAGCTATTAATTCCTTGAAGTTGATTATTTATTTTTTAAACTGTATTAATCACTAACAAAAGATTGTATTCATTGTCATTTCAAAACTCTCTTTTTATGTCTTAAAAATTAAAAATAATACCAAATTCTTATACGAAATTTAACAAGGAACGCAAATCAACGATGAATATTCATAAATAATACCAGTGATTACCCTACTAATGTTGTTTACAAATAAATTTTCAAAAATATTTTTAAAAAATAGATTCTCGAAGTTAAATAACATAAATAACTGAAAATAAAACTTTTTAGAGAAGATCCAAACCCTGTTGACCTCTTGGTTTCTTGAAAAATTAGAACATTGCAAAGCTGTTTTATAAGCTCTGAAGTTGAATTAGTAATTGTAGCAGAATGCACCCCGAAAATGCTTTCAAGAATAGTAATATAAGATGAAGCCAAAATTAAATTTTGGTTAAATGAAAAACATCGTAATCCTTTACTGTAAATAATTGTTGCTTCCAAATCTCAGAGCTACAGTTTTTTTCCAACGAAACTGGATATTCGAGTCAGTTATTATGTTTCTTTAAAGTCTGAAACTATTCTCCGTCTTGAACGGAGAGAAGGTGACCGAAGTGGATAAAAAAAAATTGTGCGACACTAATTGGTGCCAAGGAAGTCAAGATATTAAGATGCAGCTACAAAAGCAGCTTGCGGAGCTGAAATTTATGCTTGCCGTGAAGTTTAATTTTTCTTTGCTTTAAATTATGTTCTTAATAAAAAGAAATTACATGCAGAGATTTTTCTTCATAATTTCAAAGTGTTTATACCCCTGGCAGGAGGTACTCTACATGTTTAAATATTAAATTTGTAATTTCATTATTGAGTTACCTTATTTAAGCAATTTTCAGGAAAAATATGCATGAATTTGTCTAATATTTTTGCTGAATTAATAAAAATGTGTGTTATTATTTTCAAAGGAGAAAAATATATATTAAAATATTGCTATCAAAGAAGTTAATTAAATTTTGACATTCATAATCAAGATTAAAGACCCTCCTTTAATTAAAAATGATTTTATTGAGGTTTCAGTTTTAAAAGTAGCATCAGCGTTAGTGAAGGAAAATATCTTCATTTATTTTACTTAATTGATTGATAATACGTAATATAACCGTTAATCTTAATAAAATTTTTAATTTTAATATTAAAGTATGATAAACACTTTTTTATTACATTGTTTAACAAATGCAGAAGATATTGTAATAAATGTTATAAATATTTCAAATAATATGTAATAATTAAGATAGATATTGCTTAATAAATATAGAAGACGATTTTAATACAATTATTTCTATATGCCACAGAATGTGCAAAGCGTGATATCTAATTATATTAGCTAGACATCGGAGAAAGTATTAAATAAAGTACTGGAAGAAAATCGTAACTTTGGACTCTATGGAAATTACATTAATAAAGAGGAATATATTATTTTATAAACTTTTTTTATTAAGTTTTATTAATAAATTAGTTGTAATTGCCAAAATATATACAGTTAAAAATTACGGTAATACAATTATCATTAAATACTTGAAAGAATAGACATAATGATAACTAACCCTTAACTAGGGAGGTGAAATTTTGGGACTTAACAGGGGAGGTGCGGTCTACGAGACCGCATTTCATTTCACTCCAATTAAATTTTCTAATGAATGTATTAGTATGAAAAAGTGCCAATATATTTTGCAGATATTTTTCTTGATATATAGACATGTTTTAGAAATTTTCCGAAATATATTATCATTGAAAAAAGCAAATGCGTTGGAACATACTTTTTCTTCTCAAATTACATGTTACAATAAATAATATTCTTGAAAAAGCATATTACTTTTTACTTTTTAAATCATATTTATTTTTACAGTATATAAAGGTATATAGAAGAGAATATAATGTAAAATTCAACAATTATATGAAAAATAAAAAAATGACAATGGTAAAATTGCCCCTTTTTTTATCGGCATGTGTGACTTTCATAGCACAGTTTTCTATGAAATTTTAAATATACAGGTTAAGAACTAGTATAAAAATCAACCTATAAGTTCTGTATATATATCTCTTGGTATATTAATATATTTTATAATTTTTTTTAAAATACATTATCACTAGAAAAATGAATTATGTTTGAACATACATATCAAAATCAGTTGAATGCGAACTTTCATCGAAAAACTCTTCTGTACAATTTTCCTTATCACTAAAATCACTTTATTCTTCATTTAAAAAGTGTCTGGATTACTGCTTTATAATAGGATTAGTAAACTGGATGATATTTCGGAGCCCAAGTTTTAGCGCCATCCGCTAAGCCTTGTTTATCACTGGGACACTAACAGGGAGATGCGGTCTTAGAAACCGCGTTCGAAGAAATAACTGAATTATTTTATAAATCATCTGCTGAAATCCGTTGAAAAAGTGCATGTGTATTCAAGGTCATAAAACTGGAAGCTATAGGGTCAATCCATTCAATTGAGCTAAAAATAGAATAGGGGTGACAGAAAATCCATCGCTAGCGGTCTCACAGACCGCACGTCCCCAGTTAAGGGTTAACACAATTTTTTTAAACTTTCAAAAAATATTTTTTATGAAATTTAAATGGAATATAAAATTACAAAATAAACTCATGTCTATAAAAACATTAAATATTTATATTTGATTTATATCTATGCATCTATTATCTATTTTTTTAGTAAGTCAAAGAAAATAACATTTTTACATGACTTACCAAATTATTCATATATTCATTCACACTAAAATGTATATATTTTTCAAGCGGAATATATTCGAATTTTATACACATATATCAAGGGTTTTTTTTATCATATGAGAACATGATATTGTTTTCGTTGGGGTTTTTGAATAATTGAAGGCAACGAATAATTGAAGCTCGAAATCGCGTAGGCAATGAATAAAGCACAAATGGAAATATTCATTAACTTCTTTTAATCACATATATTTTTTTATTTGCTTTTACGAGTATTGAATTATTATTATGCATGCTTCTTTGAAAGCGGAAGCGGTTTTAAAAGATTGACCTGCTTTTACCAGTATTGCTCTTTTGGTTTCAGGTTTTTGAAGCCTCAAAATGCGTAGGCAACAAATTGGCGATTTATCGCTTTTGAAGCATCATTTTTTCGCTTTTACGTTTATTAGAATATATTAAAAAATTATTCAGAAGGTTGTCACATTTGGAAATTTATCGCTACCTAAAGTTACAACTTGATTTCCAAATATTTTTTTTTTATTCCGTGTGAGTTAAATTACTGATAAATAAGGTTAAATTATTTTTTTAAAAATCATTTAAACATAGAAATTTAATTTGTAATTAAAAATTTTAAGTCAATGGTAGCGTTGTTACATTTTTTTAGTTTAGCGAAAGTGGCAATGCTGCTGTAATATTCCATGGAATAAAATAACGTACGAGTTTTTTTATGATATTTTTTAGGAAACGATGTTTTCGACTGTACGTTAAACAATGAATAAAGCTTAAATGCGGCGTACTAAGCTTTCTCCTGATGAAGCCCTGCAAAGAAAAAAAGAAAGGGAACGAAAGAGCAAACAGAAGCCGGAAGCCAAAGAAAGAATTCGATTAGAACAACAAAAACGCAGAGCTTTGAAACGACAAAACCTTCAATCAACAAAAACGAATAATGATAATTTAAAATTAGAAGCTGGTCGAATTAAATGTGAACTTAAAATAGCATTAAAACCGGAACGAAGAAAGCGTAAACGTATGCAATGTGTTGCAGATTCTCAATCGCAACACTCAACTTCAAACACAGAACGTATCCATTTGGATTCTGAATCACAACGTCAACGTTCAACGCAAAACGTCTCCGTTTCGATTCTGAGTTTCAAATATCGCTTTCTAAGAAATTCATCGAAAAAAATATTCTCACATGATAACTTGAAATTTGGGATAGCAGATTTTAATTTTTTAAATTGAGAACAGATTTGCAAGAAAATCATTCTATAGCTAAGTAAACATAAATTCATATAAAAAAAATATATGTATTATCATTTGAAATAAGCATAGGAAACACCAAACATGAAAATATTAGCATAGCATATACAGCATAGCATAAATAACATTCTATACCATTAAAGACACACGCCTTTCTCCAGAAGTGGCTATCTCTTATCACGTAACCAAGCTATTCACCACGATATCCAATGCACAAATGTTGGGAAATCGAAACTGAGAAAATGGAGTTAGTCAATAGGTGATGCAAACTATCTCGATTAGAATATATCTTAATCCAAATGACGATAAAATTAAATCGGTTAATTATAACAAATATCCAAATATTCCAAAATTATTATAGCTTTTGGAAAGAATCCAACTCTCCTCAAACGGGATTAAACAAATATCTAATAAAATTGGGTATATTCCTTTATCAAGGTGTCACAATCACCGTTCAGAAAAACAATCTTCACAACCACGTTAAAAGAGCAAAAGTGGAAAAGTCAAAGGTAACAAAATGGAATAAGCCAAGGTGAGATGCAGAACATCTCTATCAGAATACATCTTAATCCAGGTGACGATAAAATTTAATCAATTAATTATTACAAATATCAAACAATCCCAAATTATTATAGAAATTGAAATGAATCCGATTCAAGACAAATATCATTAAACAAATATCTAATAAAATTTCTTATATTTCTTTCACAAGGTGTTACACAATTTAGGTAAACATAATTTTCACCTCGACATTAAAAAGGCAAAGGTCGAAAAATTGAAATCATCAAACCGGAATAATCCAGGAGGAGATGCAAAACATTTCGATCAGAGTACATCTTAATCCAGGGGGCAATAAAATTTAATTAATCAATAATAACACATTTCAAAATAATTCAGAATTATTGTAGCATTTGAAAGAAATTTAAGTTTGGACGAGCAGCATTTAGCAAATGTCTAATAAAATTGGTATATTCCTTTCTCAAGGTGTCACCATCATCATTTAGGTAAACATAATCATAAACAGTAGATAAACTTAGTCGACATTGAAAAGATAAAGGTCGAAAAACCGGAAGCAACAAAGTGGAATAAGCCAAGATCAGATGCAAACCATCTCGATTAGAATACATTCTTAATCCAGGTGACAGTAAAATGTTATCAATTAATTATAACAAATATCAAAATAATCCAAAGTTATTACAGCAATTGAAATGCATCCAATTCTAGTCAAATAGCCTAAAATATATGATTCATAAAATTACATATATTCCTTTCTCAAGGTGTCACTATCACCATTTAGATAAATATAATCTTCACATTCACGTTAAAAGGGCAAAGGTCGAAAAATCGGAAGCAACAAAACGCAATAAGCCTAGATGAGATGCAAACCCTCTCAATCAGAATACAGCTAAGCCCAGGCGACGATAAAATTGAATGTGCCCCATTTTCTGCCACCAGGTCATTGGTTGTGTTCGAACTATGCTTTATTCAATCAACTCTAATGACTAGGGCATTTGTCTTGGGAAATCTAGAGTCCCAAATCATGGGGCAGGTGATTTCTGGGACTCTATCCCAATCACTACGAACGCGGTGGATATGAGCTAAAAGCTCGCATATGTAACAAAAGACGAGGAAAAACTATTTCTCGGAATTGTTCAGAAATCGCGGGCAACCCATCGGTATCAAAATGAATCACTATATATGGTGAGAAAAGAAGAATTCCTGTGTGTTTTGTTAGTGTGAATCCAATTTCAGGAAAACTGCCTTTGCTTTAGGGGGGATAGTAATAAATTGTTTCCTTATTTTTCTTAGTTCTTTCCTTTTTACATTTTCAATTTGTATCTAGTTTTAATGATATTCGATTTAAGAAAAATGCATATGGGATAAAATTGATTAAAGTCCGAGTATATTTAGATCAAAAATAATTTAAATTGTTAAGCTCAAAAGATCTTGAAAAATAAACATGGATCTATAAAGATATTGATATTTAATTTCAATCCGAAACATTTCATGCAGGATAATTGAAATGTAATTTTTTCATTGAATTGAGGTATGATTGAACGTTTATTTAAAAATTCAAGAAAAGCGTTTACGGTAGTAATTCTAGTTTTAAACAGAAGTAAACTATAAAAAAATCTTTTGCGGAAAAATAACCATTTACTTGATAAGATGATTGATATCATGTTTATTAGACAAAACGTAAACAAAAATCTATAAATTGAATATTGCTTTACCGAAATTCCATTTAAGAACTCATCCTTAACACAATTTAAGATTAGAATATTTTGCTTCTGATTTTTATATTCAAAAACATTATAGAAATATAAAGAGCAACCTTTATACTCAATATATACATCGAAATCGTTAATTAACTTACTCATATAGCGAAAGATTTCAAATTCACTATTATGAAAATTTAATTCTTCAGTTGGTTTATTAATTTTAAATTAACAGTTTTCTTTTATTAATTATTTAAGGGCCATGTGTTTAATATAAAAATAAATCTTATTTCTTATTTTGAATTATTTTTAATATTCATATGATGAATATACATTTTGTAAATATATCGATAGTCTCCATACTAAATTTGTTTATTATATTCTAGTTTTATACAAATTCTAAGAAGAATAATTTAGTTAAAATACCTAATTTGACCTTAAGTATAATATCTCTTTGTAAGGATATTATTATATCTGATATTACAAATAAATATTTAATAATTAGTAACAAAGTATTAAAAATTATTTATGTAAAACTTTCAGGGTGAAATGCATTTAATTAATGTAAATAACTGGGAAAACATGGATTAATTAGCAGAAATCTATGTGAATAACAATACAAATTATTCAGTTAAAATTTATTAATTGAAATGTGTATTACTCGTACGAGCTAATGCCATTTTAAATAAAAACATAAAAGTCAATTATCTTTAAAATTTGGAGTTTTAAGCTACGAGTAAAAAAATTGTATATTAATTTTTCACAAGCCTGATGATTTTTTTTTTTCTGAATGCAAAATGACGCAGTATGGTATTCGAAATTCATCATTACTTAAAAAATTATTGGTTTAACTTCATTTGAATTTTTCCTTTCTATGCCGAATTCAAATAAAAAATTTAATCATAAAAATTATCCACTGCTGAAAATATTTAAAATTTCTTTTTGTTAAAATTAACGGCAAAATCTGATTTTTGAGGGCATTATTCCAATTAACAAAGATGAGACTGATGAAAAAAAAAAATTAGATCAAAACACAGATAAATACAAAATACAAACACTTTCAATATTTTTAAAAATATTCATTGATTAATTATAAAAAGAAATAAAAATATATCATATAAAAGCAGCAACCCATAAATGCAATTATTTTTGTTTTTATTAGTATTTTGAAACTAAACTTTCGATAACGATATAGATTAAGAAAATTAAATATGCTCCTTTAAACTGCTTAGCTGTCGATACGAAAGGAACAATGTAGTTAAAAGTATTATGGTTGTTAGCAAGTTTCAGGAAAATAAATATCAAATTTTGAACTTATTCTTTAGTGATAAAGTGTAGGGAATAAAAAAAAATCTAACTGATTCTGTTTCAAACTATTTGGCAGGTCCCTTTAAACACGAGTTAAAGCTTATCTACACACTGTCCAGTAACTAACTTGTTATCTAAGTTCCAATAAAAGTAGATTAATATTTCTTTTTATTTTTCCACTTTTGCACGGAAAAAGAACTTGCAACGTAAGAAAATTTTAATATTTTCTTCCAAAGAACTGAGATCCCTTAACATTAACCCAATATCAAAACTTCCAAGGTTTAAGATAATGTGTCACAGCTTCCTCTGAAAATTCAATTTGAAAAAGAAGCAAATTTTCTCAATACTTTACCAAAAGAAGCAAGGAAAAAAAAGACGTATGATAAAATCTTATGCCATCGATTCAAACTGCAGAAAATCAAAAAGAAATGAAGGCTTAACTTTCATCCTCATATTCAAGGCAAAAAAAAAAAAAAAAAAGTTTTTTTTGAAAACAAGAAGTTCTCTGACTCCCATAGATGCTTTTGATCGCTACAAACGAACGTCAGATTTACTCCTTTTGCTTTTACATGAACAGAAAAAAAACTTTTCCTTTTTTTTAATAATTCGCAACTTTCGAATCTGTAGTTTTGTCTTATTTTATTTACGAGCATGGTCCCTTTATTTATTCATTATTATCGTTCTTTTTCTCATCGTTTCTTGCACGTTTCTTACTTTTCAATCTCTTGTGATGCTGCTACAGACGAAAATTTTATTTATAATTCCTCTTTCCTACTTCTTTTTTCTATTTGAAATGCGAATAAAAAGTCGAAAAAGCAATAACTATATTATTCAAATTCTCTGTTTGAGAGTTTCTTCATATTGCTAAGATATCTATTTTAGTTTTAGTCTCCATAAATGCGCATCTTTCTTCTTAGCTGACACATTTCATTCTTTGTTTATTTTTTTCTAAAAAAATGGAGTATCTATTTTAATACTTTTTCCTCCTTCTTTTAATACTACAAAGAAAATTCGATGCTGTTGTATGAAAGACTTTTTAATTTAATCAGTTTCTTGAGAGGAATGCATTAAACTGTAACAAAAATATGTATAGTGACGAAAAACATGATACGGAATTTTGACATTTAATGAAATAAATAAATAAAGTTGTGTTTAGAATTTCATTACATGTTTAAATTAATTTACTTGTTATCTTCATTATTCCCTTATCATCAGTGTTCAGAAACTTATTAATAAGAAAATAAAAGTCTTTACAGCTAGAAAAGCAAATTTAAATGCATATCTATATTAAGGTAGAGTAAATCTGATATAATATTGTTACAAATTAATGAAATTGGAATACTGAATTTTTTTATTTATTATTTAATTAAGAAAAAAGAACAAAATTCTGAAAATGTATCTTCAGAAAATATCGAGTAATATGTAAATATAATTTATTTTTTCAAACCAAGAGATTCTAATAGGATTTGAAATCACGCATATTGTTGACATCAAAGTTGAACATATATTTTCATATAATTAAATTATAGGTGGACATTTAAGACTATGTCTATGTTGTCTTACTTATTGAATAAAATGTTAAAATCATATGAGCAAAATAAAGGTTTGTTATCGATGTTTTCATTTGATATATGTTTTCTCTTAAATTGTAGTTACAAAACAAAAATATATAGGATATTTTATTAAATTATTTTTGTCTCAACTTTAACGAAAAGAATCAGACTTCTTCATGGATTCTTATGCTTTTTTTATATTTTAGATATGCATTTCATACTTTAACATTGTATTTTCGCAAATAAATGTGATTTAAAAACTTTCGAATCCTTAATTTAATTCTGAATAGGGACAAAATAATCTACCATCGACTGTTTCGTGTAATCCTAAATAAAGAAATCCAAATAACATGTTATCAAAAATAATGAAAGTTGTGTAATTTAGCATTTTTAACAAGTATTATTTAAAATATCTTAAAATTATCAAAATTAAATCATCTAATGAAGCTTTCTCCTTGTTGTTATTAATAATCATTATTTTCATGCTTTGCAATACTCAATGAAAACTCCTTAATAACAGCTATCCATGGCATTTTTCCATTCCAATATTTATATTATACAATATTTATATTAATTTAAAAGCATGTAGGACATCTTTTGTTGTAATGATTTTATTAGGCTGAAACAGTTATTCATTATTTTTGAAGTTATATTAAATTTTAGTCTCGAGAACTAGCGTGTACAAACAGATAATAAATAAGAGAAAAGTGTAAAAAAATGAGTAAATAAATACAATATCTTAAAATACAATTATTTCTAGTTGAGAAATCCAGTAACACTTAGTTGAATTCATAAATTTAAAAACACGAGGATTAAGAACATTTCCATTCTACCCATGTAGTATCTACGAAATGTTTTTTTTTTTTTTTTTTTTTGCTTCCACAGCACTTTTTGTTTGTAACTATTTGATTATATACCAACTTGTGTTGAAAATTTCATCCAACACTTGAAAAGGTTGTGAAATTTTGATTTAAAAACTACTTGTCAGTTTTTAGCCTTGCATCTTTGAGTTATAGCATTAAAAATATCTGCAGAGATAAATATAATACAAAAAAAGGCTTTAATCATAAAAAAGGTCTTAACAATTGATATTTATCCAAAATACCAAATTCAAATGTCTGAAATCTGTGTTATACCCAAAAGTAACATTTAGATATGAAAACGCATTTTTTTTTTTTTTTACAGCTAGTGCTTATATCATAAAATTAATACGAATTTTAAATGGATTATAAAACTAATTCAATGAAAGTTACTGAGAAAATTTCAAAAATCAATTTTTGGTACGATTATTTTAATCTATCTCAATCATGAACAATTATTTTTTTTTTCAATTAAGAACACAGTTAATAAACTCATTGTCAATAGTAGAAAATTGTCATATATACTTTATATTTCTGATATTAATTTTGCACACGAGAGAATTCCATATATTACCTACTAGCCGCCTTTGGCGACCAGCCGGTTCGCCAATCTTAATGTTCGTTTAAATTTTAATAATTAAATAGGTTGAACCGAAGTTTAACCCCCTGCTTCGCCAAGTTGCAATAACGCGCCAAAGTTGGCAATCTTTATTATGATCTATAATTGAACATCTGCTAATTTGTTTTTAAACATTTCGCAAGACCGTTGTTGGCGATTTTTAAAAATTTCGCCAAGCAGGGGGTTAAACTCCGGTAGTACCATTAAACATTTTACGCAATTCCAAGTTTAATAGATTCTTCAGCAAAATATTTTAAAACTTCAAATTTTGATAGTCATATAATTCACTCATAATATTATAAAGGCCTTCAGTCATAGCGTGATATGTATCTCTCTAATTTTCTGTTACCCCTCGTAGAAATTATGCTTTAAATTAAAGTGTAAATGATTAATCTGCAATTAATATAATAATATTTTTTACTGTAAAAAAGATTTTTTTTAATAATATGATTACTGATAATAGAGTCACTGAGCGTTTAAACTTTATGGGCACTAAAGAATATCTTTCTTAATTTATGTAATATCTCAAGAATTTGTCAACAAACATTTCTCAGATTCATCATGAACGGATCGATTCATTAACAATTTTTAATTTTAAATGCATCAAACTTTAAGAAAATGAATCGTTTAAAATAATCGGTTGAAAACAGGTTTAAAAAAAAACTACTTAAAAAACGATGTACTTAAAACTATAAGCATATACAAAAAATATATAACTAACATAAATACAATTTACTTACAAAAGCATGCAACTAACTTAAAAATAATTTAAATCATCCGTTGGTTGTCATTTCAACAATCAGAACACAATGCGCATGCGTGAATTTTCTTCGCCAGTTACGTTAACGCAAATACGTGAATTTTTCTACGCCAGTTTTTTTTGGCAGGAAAGTTAGTTTTTAATTAATAATTAAAATTCTAATTAAAATTTCAAAAAAAGGGTCCCCAGGTGCACATTCCCGACCTCTAATGTATACATGTACCAAATTTGATAGCTGTATGTCAAATGACCTGGCCTGTAGAGCGCCAACACACACACACACACATTGAGCTTTATTATAAGTATATAGATAAACATGAGTACTTCCTTTAATAACTGTTATGTAACACAGAAAAAAAAATCTTTAAGATGCGTTATTTTTATTCGTTATAGAAAGAATAAATTTTCTTGATGATTTTTTTTTTTTGAGATGTTATATCTATAACGAGAATTTAAAGGAAAATTATTTTAAAGTGACAATTTCAGTCTAAGTATGGAAACTCAATATGTTTACTATGAAATTTAATATTATGGAATTTTGTTTATGCTATTGTTAAGTAATTATGAATTAATATATAATTAAAATTTTATTTATTATAATAATTATCTATTTTTCAAATTTCCATTATCATAATATGCAGAATAAAACTAAGCTATGGCTATATATGTAATATTAATTTAATACATTACTGAATTCTTAAAATTTTAACAAAGTAAAAGCAGAAACAAATATAGTTTGTATTTCAGGTTAAATATTACACTGCACTTCTTTATGATATGTATATTGCAGAATAAATTGATTTTTTTATTATTGAAATTCCTTGTATATATGAAGCTATTTATTCGAAAAATAGAGATAATTTTTTGAATTTGTTACATAATCGAAAAAAAATCGATTGTGACATTTTAAGTATTCGATATTTTCTTTCTAACAAAGTTCCCTATTTTACATTTTTTATTGACAAACATATACCAAATAATTTTACTTCCTTTCATTTAACTGTACTTATTATAAAGAATTTGTTGTTCTCTATATTATTACTTTGTTAGTCTTATGGTGAAAAGTTTTAATTATGCGTAGAAAATATTCGCTATGACATGGAAATGCTAATAACTACTTTCATTGTAACCTTGTGCTCGAAATTATTACTTACTCGCTTCAAGAAATATTTTAAAAGAACCAAAATATGTTATATTCTAAATTAGCTCTTCGTAAAGAAATTACATATTGGTCCTGCCGAAATAATTATTTTTCATAATAACACCTTTCGTTATCGCCTTGATTGAAATGGGACTTTTAGTTCTAGTTTAGAATAATATTACTAAATATTCCTTTTCGTAATTTTTGAAACAGTGAAGAAATTTTACTTTTAGTCATTCATAAATATATTCTCATAACAAAATTATTTAATCTTCGAAACATCGATCAATTTTATGTGATATAATTTATAGTTACACGAGTTATATCCTTAACATAATATACTAAATTGAAAGATTATGAAAGCTTAATCATCAAATAAATCTTACAAATTCATAAACATGAATAAAGAAACAATTTTTATTTATTTGAGAGTTTTAAATTACTTATATGCTTAAATTTATGACACGTAAACTTTAAATTAGAAGAATAAAATAAATCGATTGTTTGTTCTTTTGAATTTTTATTAATTTCAATATATTTTGTTGATTACTTTATAAAATCTTTATTTTTTATTCTATTTTAATTTTGATTTGCTGTCCTAATTTCTTTTATTTTAATATTTTTTTATTAAAATTTCATTTTTCGCAGGCTAGAAATCTCCTGATTAATACGATGAATTTTTTCTCTATCCTTTAAAAAGAAAATTAAGCCTAAATAACCCATTGGAATTAAATTGTAACAAAATTAAAATTTCACGAACTTATAATAAAATATGATATATACAGAATCGTTTTTAAAAATGCATGTGTGTAAGATAAATAATAAAAAGAATATCTCCTGTTCCCGTTTCTTTCTTTTTTTAAAAAATATTTTATTCATTGTGATATTTTATCCTCGGGTGCAAAATGAATAATTTAAAAACAAGCACTACTTGTTCTTGATTTCATTCTGGTTCCATGCAATTCAAAAACGAAATAATCAGAAATATCGCATTGGTAGAATATTTATCTAAAACAACAATGTTAATAGCACAGAAATTTGAAAATGGTAGATATGTTTTTTTATACAGAAAATTAATATGTTTTGAAGTGTTTACACATATTTTAATGGAAATAATTTCAAAGCCAGTAATTGAATTCATCCATTATGAAATTTATCTTTGGGTGCAAAATGAATATTTTAAAAACAAGCACTACTTGCTCATGTTTTCATTCTGGTTCCAAGCATTTCAAAAATAAAATAATCATAGATATCGCTTTGATAGAATATTTATCTAAAACAGTGGTCATAGCTCAAAAATTTGAAAATGGTAGATATGTTTTTTTATACATATAACTAATTTGTTTTGAAGTGTTTACACATGTTTTAATGGAAATAATTTCAAAGCCAATAATTGAATTCATCCATTATGAGATTGTATCTTTGGCTACAGAATGAATAATTTGAAAACAAGAACTACTTACTCATGATTTCACTCCGGTTCCAAGCAATTCAAAAACGAAATAATCAGAACTATCACAATGATAGATTATTTTATACTATTAAATAGATTATAGATAGATTATATAGATTATACTATTTTTATATATAATTCATTTATTTTGAAGTGTTTGTATATATTTCGATGGAAATTATTGCAAAGCCAGTAACTGAATAGATGAAAAAGAAAGAAAAGAATTCCAGCGTTCAGTTCAGAGAGAATCTATGATATATGTTTATTTATCTCCCTATATATATAATATGGATTTAAACTCAAATGTATAAATTCAATCAGATATTGTCATTTTTTTAATATAAACTAGAAAAATAAATTTCATATATGATAGTTTTGTTTTCAGTCTGAATGGGCAAGTAATGCAGCTTTATAAATCTTAATTTTCTACAAAATTCTCATTATTTTACTACATAATATTTACAATAATTGGATAATTTATGAATTGCTTAAAATATTACAGTTACGTTGACCACATCATAAATATTTAAAAAAATCATACTGCAATCTACTCGCACATTTTTTTTCTCATAGAATACTTAGCATTTCTTTTATTCAAAATGTTTAAACTCATAAAGCATATGAAGTTGTTGTTTGCCTTATCTTAAACATATAGTTTGTGAAACATCTTGTATTATGTTATTGGAAATGAATGATTTGTCAGCATTATATAGGCCTTTTATATAGCAACTTCCAGAACTAAACCAGAAAATTTTAGACAAAGTATGAAAAATGGAAAAAAGAAACAATGTATACTGTCTCTAAGCATTGTATTATCATAAAAGAAATTTTATTTAAAATACAGTAAAAAATTAAAATTACGCAAAACAAAATTTATGTTTTTCTTAGTTAAGCAAAACTTGTTACACCAAGAAAGAAAATTATTTTATATTGTATCGCAGTTAGTTAAACTTATAAAAAGTAAATCAGAGTTAGTAAGTCAACTCATTCAAAATTTGTTGGTTTTATTTATTTGACAATCTATAGAATTCTTAGGATTTTGTGTAGAATATTAATTATTTCATACATCTCAGATAAGTTTGCGGAAATCTGTAATATACCTAGATGTTCTGTAGAATGCAGGATTTCATACTTTGCTGATAGCATTTGCATAAAATGATTGAAATGGTTATAACTTAATAATCATGAATAGTGTTTGATTAAAAAATAAAATTTATTATAAATCCCATATAAAAATGTATAATTCGTTTTATTGACGTGTTTAATAAACTTCTTTATTACAAAATAAATAATGTATCCTAGAGATATTTTAATTTTTTTTAGATTCAAAAATAGTAAACTGATATATGGATTTGATACTGATGTCAGTATTGATTCTTATAATGACTGAACAAGGATCATTATTATATTAATAAAATATATTAAATAAAATTACCAAAGGACAAGTTGTCTAATTTATAATAAATATTATAAAGAATGATGTAAAACAAAATTATATATTCAAATTTCTACACAAAGAATGACGAATGACGTAAATACTGATAGTTTTGGGTTAAAAAATTAATTAAAAAATACTACATCTTTAGAAAATATATTTATATAATATAATATAATATATATATATATATATATATATATATATATATATATTCAATTAAACAAAAAGTGACTAAGAAAATTTTTAGTTATTGCGCATGATTAAAATTATCATAGATATATTTCCATAATTTCCTAAATTTATCAAATTTGAAGAGCTTTATCGAATAAAGTGCATAATAAATGCTATATATATAAATATTGCAATTATCTACCAATTAGAATTTTTTTTATAAAAAATGCATAATCTATGGAGTATTCTATCATTTAAAATGATTTATTCTTAAAAATATATCAGAGGTTGTAAATTTATTTCAAAATGAATATTATAATGATGTCTGTAATTTCTGAAACGTTGGACCAAATTAACTTTTACTTTAATATATTAAAGCCATTTATTTTATTGTGCAAACTTATGAAAAATAATTTCTTAAAATTCCATATAAAAATTATCTACAATGTTTCATTACTAATTCACAGATCATATTTTAATTCCATAAAAATAATACTGATGACGCAGTATATTTTGATCATCAATTATACTATAAAAGGTTCAGGAAAGAAATACATTTTTAATGCAATTTAAAATTAAACTATCTAAAAAGCATATTAAAGATAAACTATTATAATTGGATTTATTAACCTCAACTGAAGATAAAAATTTTAAAAATAAAATATAAAAATTAAAAACTTTGTATTAGATTAGAAATGCAGATGATTACGCTAAGCAAATCTAATTTTGTTTCATTACTTAAAACCAAAATAAAACATGCTCTATAAATTTTATTAATTTGCTTCATGTCAGAAACATTTGTATTGCATTTCGCTAGGGAATTTAAAATTAGAATTCGCTAAATTAAGTCAATTATTGCTCTTCGAAAATTTCAAAGAAATGTGCTCTTATTTGACTATATTTATCCTTCATTCAAATTTATTTATTGCAAATTAATTACGTTTTATTCCATTCGATTTAATTCGCAGAAAAATATTACATAAAGATTTAGAATTTATTCATTTTACAAATAATATTTTGATAGTGAGATAAATCTTTGTTTTGCAATCTTAAATGCATTTAATGCATGATTACACTTTATTTTATTACTATTTCAGAATATAGCTCTTGTGAGGTACAGACAACCACAAATATATTTTATTCATATTTATACAGAAATCATATAAATATAATTTTTCCATATTTAATGCTAATCAAACTCACAATTATTTTATTTAATATGATTCCAACAGCTGCGAGTGAACAAAGATAATGCAAATTTTCTATTCAACGGTTATAAGTATATACTTGAACAATGAATATCCATCAATATTGTAAATCTGAAATAAAGTCATTATTCTGTAGATATTTGTATCGATTTTATTGATACATTCCAGCCACAATTTTATCATAATAGAATAACAATCGTTACAATCATAAAGAAATTAAAACTTATCTGCTAACGGTGAATGCTCTAATCAAATCTAATTAACATTTTACTTTAAATATTATTAAATGAATTAGTTGAGTTTTATTTACATATCATTTTCCTTAATATGCAATCAATATCAAAATTTTCATTGTTTAATAATTTATTGCAGTTAGTTCGGCTCTTATTTGCATTAATATTAGTCTTGAAGCAAGCAAAGAATGAAAAGGAAACATAAAAAATCATATAGTTTTATTGATTTCTTTTTTATGGTTTAAATTATATTGAATTCATGAGTATGATGCGAAATTTTTTGAATAAAAATTATATTCAAGATGATTTTTTTATAAATAATTTGCTTTCTCATTTAAGTAATATGTTTATATATGAAAGAATAACTATGATAACAGTGTAATTTATGGACTGAAAGATACCTATACATTTTCTTGCCTATAAAATCAGATATTTTTTTATCTCTCTTTATATGCAGCCTTATAAAACGGATCACAACCTACAAAATTTTAAGGAATAACTCAAACTAATTCTGAATTTTATTGCAATAGGGTTTTCTAAGAGCTATCTAATGGAGAAATTTATTATTTCTGCTATTTCAACTAATATATGAGTCCTATTTTAAAATTTTATAATTTAATCATAATAGAATAATTACGGTCAATTATAAATTACAGACACATCAGTGTAAATGTAAAGGTGTTTGTTAACTGAATATCGCTCTGAATTAAGCCGATGGATTAAAGATTAATAGTTCGCTACTTCGACATACGTATATTATGCATGAATTTCTATATTAGGACATGAATATATTGAAAAGACCCATTCTATATTGCATTCTGAAATAAATTCTATGATTTTATTAATTTTTTTATTATAATGAAAGTAGGACTTAAATTATCAGATAATTTATTATATATTCTATTCATATCAATTATAGGAAAATAATTTTTTTATTTATTAGATTAGATTTTATGGTTCATTAAAGTGTTCAGTATAAGAATATATGATAAATCGTGAAATAATTTTGTTTTGTCACATATTAAATGTCGATCTATGTAATAATTTTTCAATTAAACAGACATATTAATTTATATTTAACACTACTTATCAATATTAGCAGTTAATTACTGCAATTTTAAATTTTGAAATATTTTTCAACGATGATTCTAGGAAACATAAACCTACGAAGTTTACTCTCTTACACTACAGACAGAAACGCATTTCAATAAGCTACCTTAAAGCGGAAATCCTACCCCTCTTGGCATTTTGATTTATATCTCCGTTTCAAGTTCGAAACGGATTACCATAATAGAAGAAACATGGGCAGGCATAAATCAGCGATACAAGGAACAGCTGACCTTCAACTTCTCTTTCAGAGAGCTCTACACAGTATTAATACATGTCTAACCCAAATCGGTCGCTTAAAGATTAACAGCTGCACATAAAGCATGGTGAAGCTGTAGCAGTAACTCCTTGAGTAAGAATAGCGGTCCATGGAAGGATCTGCAGACAGGAGTTAGAGAGGGAAAGGGAGGGGGCCAGGCATCGTGGTGCGGTGGAGGCAATCGAATGCAATCTCCTGGTAGTTGTGCAAAATGTGCCTCTTGCTAGGCGGAATGGGGCCCTAATTGCACTTGATGGAGAAAATTAGTTTGCAGACGACGCCTGAGCTAAATAATGCTTGAAGACTAGGGTTCGTGCAGAGGTCTAATGAAAACTAATGAAGCGCCACCCATTTATTCTAATCGTGTGAAAATTTAATTTACCTCTGGAGATTAGGTATCCTTCTCCGGGATCTGTTCGCCTTCTCTTTGTGATGAGGCCCAGCACTGATAGAAGATTCGGTGTTTTTTTTTATCATTCTTTTGTTCTGTTTAATGTAAGGCAAGGAACAATCGAAAAGTTACTTTGAGAGGTATTCCGTAAATTCTATTGGGGAAAAAATGGTGGATTAATTAGCTGGTTTGTAAGTGGATATCTAAGTTTTTGGAAAGGAGATGCTTGTGAAAATGAAGGGAAGAAGAAAATAAAGTGGCTTTGTAAGGGTTTTTACTGAATTGAGTGATATTATTCTCTATGCATTTTTAAAAACATAAATCATTAACGTTCAGTAATTTAGCAGTCAATTAGCCTCCCAATTATCTTATCAATTAAGAATCCCCTTTGGTGACCAACTGGTTAGCCGGAAATATCAGTTAGATTTAATTTCATTTAAATGGTTTGTATATAAATCGATGTCCATGATTCAATCCATTCATCATACATTAAATTAAGGATGTCTTAACCCATTACACTCGGATGTCTCCTTTCAAATACCATTCAAGATGGTATATAATTTCAACATTTTATTTATTTTTTTTAAATTTTGTTTGTTAAAAATACCTACAGAGTGGTAAGATTAAATGTAGATTAATTTTTCGTGAAAACTCAACCTAAAAAAAATATATATATATATTTATTTTTTGGTACAATAAACAAGTTCTAGTATTGGAAAATAACTATACATTGAATTACTTTTCCTTGAAAAAAAGGGTTGATTACTTTGTTTGTGTTCTATTCATCATGCATATGGAATTTTCTAATAGAGCCTAGTTCCAAGACATGATAGTACTATTAGAAAAGTAAATACCCAGTCATGTATTTTCTAATTTCCGTGGTATTGTTTTTTTTTTAATCGTCTTGTAAATTACTCCGATGTTAAACAGAATACTTCATCTTTAAATTTTAACCACGAAAATAAAAAAAGCAATGAATAATTTTAGTCATTGAATAATCTCATTGAATAATTATAATTCAATGAGAATTTATAAAGCAATGAAAAGGGTTTGAATTTAAAGTCAATAATGCGTTATATTCTTGGAATTATTCAGAAAAATAATTAGAAAAATCACTAAAATTTGCAAATAATTACATAATTTGTAAATTAATGTTATTAAGAAGATAATTTTTAAAATTTATAATAGTAAAAATCCATTTTTGTGCAATAATATTTTCAAAATTTATCGCACATAAACACCAATTCAGTTTAACTTTTAATAAATTAATATACTAATTAAAATTTAAATAAAAATCTAACCCATTCTTCAACGCATGAATGTGCGAAAATTCTTATACGTAAGAGTCAAATTGTCTGGTTTGTAGATTACGAATACATACATATATATTTGTCTTAAATATTAGTAAAAATTAATCATTAAGTGACACGTGTTAGTAAGCAAAAATTTGTCTTCAACTGAATCAGAAGTTTCAGATAAAAATATTTTCTATAAAATTAAATAAGATTGATGCATTTATGAAAGAGACAATATTAATTAAAATATCATTATATTGCAATGGAAAATGATAAATTGAAACGATTAAGTGAAATTCTCTAAAATTTATCATACGATTAAGGAAAATATTACTTTCTTCTACATTTTAAGTATTTTGTTGTGTTCTCGAAAAGATCAAATTCTTTTTCATGTAAAATTACATTATATTTTAAATTATATATAAATTTACAATAAAAAATTCCACTTAATCAGTGAAGCACTTACTTGCAACTGCATATATAAATTCAGGCAAATATTATTTCGAATCCAAGAGCTCTGATAAAAATTATTTCTAAATATATATCATAAATTATTTGAAAAATTATTTCAAAATGCAAATCCTGAATTTGGACAAAATGTATTTAGAAATATATATCATAATTTTGGATAAAAATTATTTCGAAATGTATATTAAATTTTTGAATAATGAAGTAATAGGATCATAAAATACCAAAATCAATGTATTTTAATTTTTTCGTTACATCCGGCTAATTAGCTCCAAACGTACTAACGAAAACAAACTTCATTTCTTTATTACTCTTAAAAGAAAGATATTAAAGACAGCACAAAAATAAGAAATAGCAAATGTATTGATTTATAAAGTTTAGAGCACTTTAAAAAAAGGAATCCAGCACATCGCGATTGTAAATAAATGCTTAAAGTGGTAAAATAAAATGCAATGTCTAAAGGGAAAAAACAGGATATTTATTTTAATCAAATTGCGGAAAACGACATAATATCTTCTATAGAAAAAATCTATTTCATCCATGTCTTAAGAAACTATATAATTATTTATTCAATGAGATATTCTTACTATTCTATATTTCGACACCAATTTATATCCAATTCCGATCAGCTTTAAAATCGCGTTCTCTTTAATGAAGTTTCAAATGATTAATTTAACTATTTTGAATTTTATACACAGATTAGTACAATTATTGCCCTTTACGCCACAGAAAAAAATTCCTTTACACTATCCAGAACTTTCTTTAAGTTTCTGTGCCATTGTTTCTACCCACATAAAGGTAAAATCTAAGGCATTTTAAATGAATTTGAAATGTAAATAGCAGAAAATCTATTACCAGAGAAATCAAAGCTCGAATTTTATTACTATTTGGATTTTATATTAATCTTTGAAATAAAATAAAAGTTAGTATCGTTTTAAGTGCGAAGTAGCAAGATAATATTTAGAGTAATATAAAGTATTAAATCTAATAATAGTCAAACGATATTTCTTTATTTTGTTTCATGCCTAAAGGATGACAAAATTTAAAGGAATGGAGAATCAGCGTCATCTGATCTTCAACTATACATTTTTACTGTATTTTCCACTGTTATTCTATAATATAGGCATATATAAGACAAGCCAGTCTTTCAAGGTTAATTTATTGCAAACAAAGGCATTGGGCGTATTTACACAATAACAAAAAATGTGAAGAATACACTTGTTGGCAGTAACGCATATATTTCTTCAGCTATATATATAAATATAAATGTGTAATATTAGTTCCATACCAATTAGTATATTAGTATGAAAGACATATTTGCACATAATAAATACTAAATGAATATCAAAACAATGGCTTTGGAGACATTTGCATCAAAAATGGGGGGGGGTCTAGAAAATACAAGATTTATGGCAATATCCTCGATAAGAGAAGATATCCTTAAACTATTTCCAAAACTCCGATACACTGTTATAGAGACTATATAAAATGCATGGAATATTAAGCGAATGTGACTATGCAATTGAAACTACGTACGTGGCTATGCAATTGAAATATAGTGAAAAGATGACGACGCTACTAAGACATACATGCATTATTAAAAATAATATCGAGAAACCTAACGAAACTATTAATAGAACTCATAAATATATATTTATTAAGGTAAACTCGTATATATCCTTTATTAAAAAAATAGTAAAAGAATAAATGAAGCCAAATTAAATAAAAATGATTAAACATTTGTTAAAAGTTACAGTATAAAATAACCACAATTACAGCATAGATTAATGAAATAAAAATTCAAATTATAGTACATAATTCGATTAGTTTTTTTTCAGTTCCCAGCAATTGGACTTTTTTTTTATTTGCAAAAAGACGAAAGTTAATTTGAATATAGATAATTATCTGCAATTCCCAGAAAAAGAACAAAGGAATAAAATCCAATAATTAAGAATTGAGGTAATAGCAATTTAATATTATTAATTTTCAATTTTAGCAATTATTTCTTTCAGGTCACTGTTAAATAAATTGAGCAGACGATAAAAACCAAATATTAAAAATGCCAGAGTTTGTTTAAAACTTGTCTGACAAGAATAATTAGATTAGGAAAAAGAGCTCCAGCAAGTCGGCAATATTATCACAAAATGAATGTTTTTTGTTATAAAATGCAATTTATGTAATTATACTTTATGAGCGGAAAGTATTTCGAAAAATTATTGAGTGTCAAATGTTAATAGTTATTTAAATTTTGAAAACAATTTTATGATTTCTTAATATTTATGAATGGGAAATAACTGATTTTTTTTCTCCATTAAGCTATCGTTTTTATTTAAAAATTCATTTCTTAGTGCTTTTTGCATGACAAAATATATTACTTTTAAAATTTATGATTATTAACATTCTATCTAATTGGAAAACATAAATATCAACATCATAATTGCAGAAAGAATGCAGAGTTAAATAACGCATCCTTTTTTTTAAGTGGAAGTACATTCAATTCCGTAAATAAGTAATTTCATTCAAAATCAATCTTTATTTCGCTTAACTAAATACTTCAAATATAACTGCGATTTATCTAGATCTATAGAGTAAATTACAAATTATTTAATTTTATTTTTAAATTGTTCATAATGTTTTTTTGCTACCCATCTTTTGTGAATTCCTATTTAAAAACTTACTATTTGATTTACTTCGAATTGTGATGAGTCGGATTTTATACGATTCCCAATTATACTATCGGACTCTTGATCGAATATTCCATAAATTAAATATCCACGTAAATTCAGATACAATTCCATAATTGAAATACATTTTCCATCTAAATTATTTTTTGAATTTTTTAGATTGTTTTTCTGTTATACTATTGTTGTAAATATATTGTTTTTCAGTTCTGTTCTTGTTAAATAAGCAAAAAATATTTCTGTAAACCTTTAGTGAGAGCATTATAAGATTTTATTTAGATTCCTTTAAAAATCTTGCTTATTAAATTACAAAACCAAACAAAATATTTTTTCAATAATATTTTTATATTTAATTATTTTTAAATGCGAATACAAGATAAATGACATTATTTTATTTCATGATCAGTATTTAGATTGAAGACAAAACAGCTGATTCGAAAATTGCCAAAAAATTTTTGTTGTTTTGGCATTAAGAATTTCATAAAAATGATTGATACGTCTAAAAATAACTTTAGCAACCATATTGAAAATGAAAAATAAATTTGTTAAATTATTCAAATGGAAATATCAATCGCAATTAAAAAAAATTCTCATATTAGATGATTTTCCCATAAAAAAGCTCCAAAAATAAATTTCTAAAGCAACTCAAAAATTTAATATACTATCTAATAAACGAAATTCTATCTCCTAAACTTATCCTCTGGTCAAAAGCCCTCGAAAATCTTCCAAAATAAATCATAAAATGGTGAAGAAAAAATATGAACTTCTAAGCAAAACTGAACTAAAAGTCGAAGTAAGATACAACTCCGAAACAAGTACAGGCTATCTTGACAAATAAGAGCTGCTCTCGGCTGACAGGACAGGATTGGCCAGGACATTTCCAGGACGTGGCAAATCGATGGAAACTCAGCAATACTCCAGTCCTCCAAGTCCACTTTGTTCGGACGCAGAGTTTTAGAAGGAAAAAAAAAAGAAATTCGAGAGGAGATGAAAAATTCTGGGAAAAAGAAGATATTTTTGAATTTGTCTAGAGAAAAGTTTTCCTCAACGCTGTTTTCGTTCCACTTTTTTAATATCCTCTGCTAGACAGTGTTCCGTTAGATCAAACAAAATTTGTTTTTGAATATAAGAAATATAATTTTTATTAAATATTAATAATGTTATAAAGGTTCTATAAAATATAAAAATTAGCAAAACAGCAAATAAATTATTCATACATTAGTTAACACGCGAAATTTCTTCCTAAAGAAAAGTTATAATTATGCGGTATAAATACATATATATTAAATTTAGTATACATATATATCATCATACTTGGAAATTATGTTTGATTTATTCCACATTCTGGCATAAGGAATGGTATTTGGAAATTGGGCATATATCTCTTGAATATATATATAATTTTTTTGTCAAAGTGAGTTTAAATTTTCGTAAAAATGTGCTAATTTGAAGATTTTCAAATTTATTGACCATGATTTAAGCTGCATGTTTAATGATAAATAAATTTTTGATATAAATGATTGCATTCTTATTTGTGCTCTAGAACCATGTCCTCTTTTTATAAATTATGTGAAATTCACATAAAACTATATTTGGTCATGAGAAGTTCCATTGATTTTCTTTTGACAAATATTACTCATTTTGGAAATGAAATCTTATATAGATATTCTGATTGGAATAAATTATTAATAATATACCGTATAGTTTCAAAAAAGTAAATTCATCCTGATAGAATACTGTATTAATGAATATTTTCAAAGCTTCATTCTTATTATAAATCCGTGTTTCATTAAAGGCTATTTCCTCTATAACATGTACTGAAAGTTTCAACGTTCCAATAAAATCATTTAATCACTTGTTATTTATGGGTGAAAATATATTAAATCATTAACTGGATTGTTTTGAGAACTATTCAGATTTTCTTCAAAAAAGTAAAAAGGAAATCAAGCTCGCTGTAGAATAATACATATAAAACATAAGTAAACAACATTATAATTACAAGTTTTCTTCTAAATTTAAAATTTTTTTTCAAAAAAAGTTTTATTTTGTCCACGTCTGAAATATATTTCACATTCCAGCAAAATATTTTCAACACAAATATTTTCGCTGTGTGCATTCATTTAAATAATCAAATTGGATAATAAAACTAACAATTTAGATAACAATGAATAGATAAAATACTAATAATACATAGAGTCCGTGATTATGAAACTACTTTTATGTTTTTAAATTCTAAAGTATCTATCATTTGAATATCTAATGCCTTTATCTGGCTATAATCAGATGTGACTTTAATGGCTTATTTGCATGAAAGGTACGTGTGCATAATTTATTTACATACTCCGTGGATTTACTATTTTCCTTTACTAAAATTCTTTCTTCATATAACCTAGTAATAATTGATTGTTTTCTACAAATCATATATATAAAAAAATATTTCCGAAGGATTTAAAATTAAAACAGAAACGCATAATAAACTCTCATACTTATCACTTTCTATTTCTTGTTAGTTTCCGACGAAATAAATTTCATAAAAATGCCCTTTTAAAATACTCTTCTTTTTAATTTTTAATAATTATTCGAAAAACATATCAGATTTAAATATTCTTTTCTCTTCAGTCTTCAATTTTTAATTCATTTTATATTAAATAGCTTTTAAATTATTTTTTTCTGTAAATAATTATCAGATGGTGCCCTTTATATGAACCAGAAACTTAATTAATTCATTCATAAAATAAACATTGCTTTCTGAAGATTTTACAGTGACCTTTTAACATAATTAATATAGAATCGTAAGCAATTTCAAATATCTAGCTCTTCAAGGAGTAAATAAATAATCATTTACACAGTTTAGAAATTCCAATGAATTATCAGTATTTGTCTTTAAAAATTCAGTTTTTTCTTTTATGCAGAATGTTTAATATAAACGTATAAAGAAATTAGATTTTTAATTCATTTTATATTAAATAGCCTTTAAATTATTTTTTTTCTGTAAATAATTATCAGATGGCCCCTTTATATGAACCAGAAACCTAATTAATTCATTCATAAAATAAACACTGCTTTCTGAAGATATTACAGTGACCTTTTAACATAATTAATATAGAATCGTAAGCAATTTCAAATATCTAGCTCTTCAAGGAGTAAATAAATAATCATTTACACAGTTTAGAAATTCCAATGAATTATCAGTATTTGTCTTTAAAAATTCAGTTTTTTCTTTTATGCAGAATGTTTAATATAAACGTATAAAGAAATTAGATTTTTAATTCATTTTATATTAAATAGCCTTTAAATTATTTTTTTTCTGTAAATAATTATCAGATGGCCCCTTTATATGAACCAGAAACCTAATTAATTCATTCATAAAATAAACACTGCTTTCTGAAGATATTACAGTGACCTTTTAACATAATTAATATAGAATCGTAAGCAATTTCAAATATCTAGCTCTTCAAGGAGTAAATAAATAATCATTTACACAGTTTAGAAATTCCAATGAATTATCAGTATTTGTCTTTAAAAATTCAGTTTTTTCTTTTATGCAGAATGTTTAATATAAACGTATAAAGAAATTAGATTTTTAATTCATTTTATATTAAATAGCCTTTAAATTATTTTTTTTCTGTAAATAATTATCAGATGGCCCCTTTATATGAACCAGAAACCTAATTAATTCATTCATAAAATAAACACTGCTTTCTGAAGATATTACAGTGACCTTTTAACATAATTAATATAGAATCGTAAGCAATTTCAAATATCTAGCTCTTCAAGGAGTAAATAAATAATCATTTACACAGTTTAGAAATTCCAATGAATTATCAGTATTTGTCTTTAAAAATTCAGTTTTTTCTTTTATGCAGAATGTTTAATATAAACGTATAAAGAAATTAGATTTTTTTTTAAATCTTAAATAAAGTATTTAATTCATGAAAATTTTTAAAACAGAATCAAGCAATTAATTTGATTATTAGATTTTTTTTCATTGGATAAAATTCTTATTATCATAGTTTATCAAATTCTTAGTAAATTATATTATGAATGCTAATTGATTTTTTAAACATTAGTTTGAAATTAATTTTATGTATTTACATATAATTAAAATTGGTGTCTCACTAATTTTATATATTTAAACAGTGTTTTGTTTACAGATAATATTTAAATATATTTTAATTATTACGTTTTAATTAAATTGAATACATCATTTTGAATAATGATATATTTTAATTGAGATACATCAATTATTATTTGTACAATTGGAATACTTTGTATAATCGAAATAATTATGTTAAGTAATAATGAATTAAAATTACTATATAATTTTTATATTTAATATATTCGTTGCATCAAAATTGGATTATAAGTTCACAATACCTTTTCTCGATTCATTATTATAAGATTACATTTAAATTGCCGATTTTAAATACTATATATATTTTATTTATAGAGACTCACCTAATAGTTTTGATTAAGCTAAAATAAAATTCTTTCTAATATTTTCTGTGTTTTGAAATATTTTAAATGTGTAGGCAGTTAAATTGAAACTGAATTTTTGAAATGAGATGAGATATGTAAATTTCTTTAATAATTTGTATTTCGTAAACATCATTGCAATTTTTGAAAACGAAATTTGGTTGGAAAAAATATGTAAAATTCCAACTGATTTTCTGATGGTATGAAAAATGTGTGGATAATAATAATTATTGTCTAAATATGCCTAAGCAATTCAATAATGAATTTGCTCACATTTTCTAAGTAAGCAAAAATAAGATTATATACTCACTGGATTTTAATTTTTAATTTTGTTTGAAATTGTATACTACAATAATATGATTTTAACATGAGGACATTCTAATATATTTTTAAAAATAAACTATAGTTTCTAAATGCATTTAAATATAGAATTAATCATTGGTTAATTTTAAATAAATCATATGAATTAAACTTATAATACTTTTCTGCTTGTGGATCATATTATATATGCATAGTAAATTCAGTTTATCCACATTCGAAAAACCGTTTTTTAATCACTTGCATTCAAAGTAAACTTACATTGAATACCCGAATACTACATACTTCGGATATATATATCGGATGCAACATCAAAAATGGGAACTACGTTGAGTCTGAGTCTTAATGACAATACCACTCTTCTCGTTGCAAGTATGCTTCGTCATCGGCAAACTGTAACTCGAACCTGCATCACTAACTAAATTCATCATATGTTTTCTAATAAACTGATTTCTGTAATTTTAACTATCCCAACCTATGTTGCACTAACAACATGATGATCTTATGAAATTTAATATTAAGGACAGAAGCCTTTTCTTTCCACTTTTCTTAGTTCTAAGAACTTTGCAGTCACACGTCACTTAATGGGCACCTCCTGTAACGAATGGCTTGCATAACGAGTGAAACAAAATGTAAAAAACGACTCTTTTAACAAGCGATATTTTACAGATCGAGTGACAGCATGACGTTATATGCAGAATTGACCTGTAGTTTGTATATCATTTGATATTGTCAGCTAGTTTGAAGACTACTCTTATTTTTGTCAGAAAGAAGATTTATCCTGATATCGTTGTCGAATGTGACTTTGAGAGGCTTGATCAAGCATTTGTGAAGTCTTAATAGATAAAATTCTGTCTCTGGCCAAACTTATGGAGCTAGAGTTGGACAGCAACGATATTGATGAACTGGCAAACGAGTATAACCAGAACTACCGAAGAATGATTGATCTGTACTCTATGTCACGGCAAAAAGTTGTGAATGAAATTTGGTTATGAGAGAAGGAAATTATAGCGTCGGCAGAGTAATAACTTTCCAGTGAAGTAAGAGGGATGATGAAAACATGGGAAATGTTTCCTAATAATTGAGAAAATCACCTAATCAAGCAGTAATGGTGTATCATATTTCAAACAAAATATGAGAGGCAGTTAACCTATTCACTTCTATTCACAATATATCTCTCTTAGGAAGCTGCTGTAAAATTAAACGTTTATAAATTTCGCTGGCAGTGAATGGGTTAAAGACGACTTTCTAACTTTTAATAATAAATACTCAATAATAGTACAATAATAATAAATAGTTCAATAATAATGAATACTCAATAGTAGTTCAAAAATAAAAAAGTAGTCCATAATAGTTCAATAATAATGAATACTCAATAGTACTTCAATAATAATAAATAGTCAATAATAGGACAATAATAATAAATAGTTAATAATAGAACAATAATAATAAATAGTTAATAATAGAACAATAATAATAAATAGTTAATAATAGAACAATAATAATAAATAGTCAATAACAGTTCAATAATATTAAATAGTCAAAATAATAGTTCCAATATAGATAGTGAAGTTAAAATTTTATCTATTAGATAAGTTAAAGAATTTCTAAGAATAACTATTTCTGAATCCACACAGATGGAAAATGTTTAGCCGATGCAGCCAAACACTTTCCAACAACAACAACAACAGCAACAAAAGAAACAGAAATGTAAGAAATATTTTTAAATGTTTTTCTTTCAGCCTATTAAGTGACATTTTGTTTGTATTTTATTTCTGTCCCGAAACGCACCTTATTTTTCTTGTGTCATTGAAAAACGTCTTCCCTATGTTTCAGACAAAGTCAACATTCTGGCTTAGGGCCAGCAACATTCCAGACTAGGGAGCTATTTAAACGACAAATAGTCTATTTGTGGCGTTTTCGCCGCCTTCCCTAATACAGAAGAAGACCAAAAAGCTGCCCTTTTCTGGGCAAAAAGTGGAAGCCAGATATCTAGCGGCAAGCACACCATCGCCTCTATAGGAAAACCATCTTTTCTCTCTTAACAACAAAGCGCTAGAGGAAGCAGATGTAGCAGAGGAAATATTTAGGGTGAAAGAGTCAGATAATACGTCCCCGCTGTTTCACAAATCGAGGGAAAAAAGTTCATGGCGCATAGAAAATATCGGCATATTTATTGAAAAATAGTTTGCGATAAATAAAAAGAGAGTATCCCTGAAGATCTTTTTCTCTGAGAAACAACATTTAAAAATATTTCTCGAGGTGAATTTCTTCTTTGAAAAATAATAAACGCATACCACAGAATTATTTCTATTTTGTCCTTTTCTCAATGTGTTCAAGATTCGTTTCATTGTGGGGAATGAATTGAATCAGAGTAAAGAAGACGGCCAATGTAAATAAAATCTATTAAGCGTTTGCAATATTTGTGAATGGGATAATTTTGAGGATACAAATATTTTTTATATGGAAATTTAAGAATGGATAAAATGTTATTCAAACAGATATATTTTATTTATGCTTAAAAGTAGATTGATTTCGATCATTTTGAAATTTATTTTATTTTTATTGTATTTATAATCTCAACTCCTTTAACTTTTTACCCAGCAATAACTTTTGATAGACAGCAATAACTTTTGATAGACAGCAATAACTTTTAACTTTTTAATAGACAATATAATTTTATATTTTGAGCTTCTTTGTGAATTTTAGGTTACTTTTTTGTCTTCTTATTTTATGTTGTAGTTTCAGTGTATAGAACTATTAATTTTAAAAAATGATCCTAAGCTCAAAACATAATTAACCTAAGGAATATATCAAAATTATTTCTATTCCATCAAATTATAGATTTACATTGAATTATATTGTCTATTAGAATATTGTATAACTTACCTATAGATAAAACAAAATAATGCCAAAAAAGTAATAGTACTTAAAAGGCCCAATTTCATTTGAATGATCGAAACACTTATTTGCTCGATTCCATGCAAGATTTCTTCAAGAAAGATATACTACTAGCAAAGAATATAAATTAAAAATAAACGCTTCCGTTTACTGATATATAATGATTTTTTTTCTCTTCAGTATGAAATGAGATAGTTTGATCAAAATAGATTAACTCGAGAAATAACAAAAATGACTTTTGTGAGGTAAATTATTTTCTATTTAGACTGCATGAAAGACATATTTGTCATTTCCTTTTTTATTGTTGAAAAATTAAATTGCATTTTTTTCTCATGGAATTTTCAAAAAAAAAATGGTTTGTTGAAACACAGCCAAATGAAGAAAAATTGCAAACAATCGCTCAAGAATTCTATAATATATATATTGCATATAAATTAAAAATGAACGTTTAAGATTTACTTCTTAACCACATTACCACGAGATATCGCCCGTTATTCTTCGATGTTGTTAAATATGGATAATATTGTAAGGATATAGTAACAAAGTTGCTGGACATTTTGTGCTAATAGGGAATGATTGCTGAGATTTTTTTGAAAAGGAATCAAAATTTTGAAAATTATTTATACAAAATGCTTCCATATACGGAATTGTGCACAATATCAGTGAATAAATGAATATCTAGATTTGCAGATTAAGCAAAGCAAAGATGAAAGCAAAATGGCTTCCGTGCATTTTTATTTTTTTTCCGTGCCTTTTTTTTTTCTCAATAAAATCATTTCACCATTTAAAATCATATTTGAATAAAATTCCCGTTTACTGATCATTTTCTTATGATACTTAGAAAACTTGATTCCATAAATAATAAATAACGGATGCAATTATTTATTAACATTAAATCGATATGTTATTACTTACTATTTGTTAAAAAAATAAATATTTGTTCTGTATGTATGCATGATAAAAATATAGGTAATGTCGTTTCTTTAAAAATGCTATTTATGGTCTTATTCTTTATTCATTAGCCTTTCAAAGTAAAATAGTTTTTACCATTTTATTCTGATTATTTAACTAACAAATCTTTTTGAGAAAAAAATATAATATAAATAAAAATATCGCATGTAAGCGGTTGAAGCGGAAATGCAGTAATACTTTCCTCGTTAAAATGCCATTAAATCGTTAAATGCATCGATGTACCTTTAAGGGTGCATTAAAAATAAATTAGTCGTTTTTACTTGTCGCATGGTTACTTTTTTTGTACATCCTTTCTCTCATTAGGTTCTGATATTTTGTTTCACTTAAGAGATCGATTTGCCTTTAAATGCTTATTTGTACTTAGTACAAAAATCGAACCAGAAAAAGTAAGTGATTTGGTTTTATTATTTCAATAATATCAGAAATGTTATACAAGTCTAACTATTTAACTTCGAAGTTTCGATGAAGTAAAAATAAACAATTCATGAAGAAACGATACAATAGAGATTCCAATAAATCCTTTCCCACTTTTTTTTTTTTTTTTTTTTTTGTAAATTTCTAATTATTTGCTACTAATTGAAATAGGGAAACCACCTGGTTCTTCATGAATTTTAGAAGTTCATAGTTTAAATTAAATCTCTAACTAGTTACTTGATATCCATTATTCCTCCACCCCCAACCCCCTCCCTCCCTCACGTAAGCTATGCTATTTTAGTAGTAATCCCTTTGAATGATTTTTAAAATATTTTTTCATGATAAATCCTACAAAATCTCTCAGAATCTTCTGTTTTCAAACTAAAATTTCAATAAAATGAATTTAAGTTAAAATTATATTTCATACCAACAATCTAAAAAAACTACTTGAAACATATTATTTCCTAATAAGCGGTAGATTATTTTTATTTGATATCTTAAATAGCTGTTTGTAATTAATCAGATAAACCTTTATTGCAAATCAATCATTAAATACATTTTATGTACATATTATAAATTTTTCTCTTATATTTGTAATCAATTAGAAATATTTATAAAGTCGTAAAACCCTAAATTAAAAATGTATAAGAAAAACTATATGATTATCAGTGTTATATTATACTCAGTTTTGCAGTTTATTTTGAAATGGATATATAAAAGTGTTTCTAAAAGCAAAGCATATTTTAATAATTCCTAAATACCTTATTAAAATATATACTTTTAATTGGATTTGAAAAGAACGATGTAATAAAAATACATTGAATAAATTTCAAATTTTTGAACACCCTTGTGTTCATCCTTAAATAAAAAAATTATTAATGATTTTTTTTAAATTTTAATATTGCATGAATTATGCAAATAGTGTTTTCCATTAACAATGGAATGAAATGGAAACAAGTGTATTGTAAAAGAATTTAAGTATTACCTAGAGAATATAATAAAAATCAATAAATGTTAAAATTTAATTATTAAAGAAGAAACATTTAGTAGAAATATAACATGAACTGCGAAAGTATGGGAAATGGATAATTTTCATGTTTAGACTGTTATACTCGAATTGCGTGTATTAAATATTTTAACTCATCCAATATTCATTTAAGTCAAGTAAAGAGCAAGCATTATAAACAGATTTAAAAGATTAAATAAAATTTTTATCTATATAAGATGTATAGACAAATGAATTTATTTAAGTTCCACGGTGGATTACTTCTGTAAATATTAATCTTTTAGCTGGCAACAACTCTTTGTTCGGAGGCAAAATTTCTTGAACTTAATGTAATATACCACGAATAAATCTTTCCAATATAGTTGGCTTTCTCAAGAGTTTCTTAATATTGAGCATGGGACTTTCTTATCTAAGAAGCTCATTATGGAAAGCATGTTATAGAAAGATTACTCACTTAATGGTGCGATTAATCACTTAGTCATGAAAGCTTTCTGAAACTTCAACCATAAAATAAATTACTTAAAAATCTATAACGTCAGTCGATTTATTATATTCTTTGATGAAGAAAAATGTACACTACATTATGCTGCAATATAAACTGTTAATGTAATTAAATTTACTGTTTTGTGATAACATTAATTAGATATTTATGTGAAAAATTGGCAATAAATCAACTGAATTCTTTTAAAAGAAACACTATGTTCCAGTGTAACTTTGTATACCGAAGTTATAAACTGAACATTTTAAAGTGAAATCTTATTTTTCAATACTGATTTATTACTTGAAGTCATAAAATTAATTTAAATAGTTTATGATGGAATATTTATAGCTCCTACAAACATATGGCAAAGAACGATAAAGTGTATTTTAACGTGCTGTTTGGTAATCAAACCATCTACCACTGGAACTAAGGTTTCTAAATTATTATTTCTTACTTATACTAAAATTATAGCATAAAATTTATATATCTTTTACTGAATAAATAAATTGGGTTTAAATAAAAACTAAAAGAAATTGTTTTTATTATATTGTAAATTATATATATTATAATAATAATATAAGATAATTATATTTTTTTTTTCAGATTCTAACTGGGTGTAATGTTGTTTATTAAAATATATATTTTATTATATTCCCATTTTGGTGACAGTATATCCTAAACGGAAAAAAGTAAAAAGAACTCCTTTACTACATTAATTATTACAATTAAATAATACTTAATATTGAAAAGTGACAAATGTAAATTACATACATTTTATTATTAAAAAGCATTATTGATTTCAAAAGAATGAAACTACTCATGTCTGCTTCAGTTTCGAAAAAAGAATAACTGTTGAGATGGTCTTAAAATTACAGAAATTATTAAAATGAGAGAGATTAGTAATTTGCATATTAGTATTCATGATAACAAAGTTTTTACTATTCAAAAAAAATATATAATTATTTTTAATCATTTTTTAGTAATATTTGATATTTATTTATTTTTTTGCTAGTGCACTTTGCGACTAACAGCAATGATAAATATTAGTAACGTATCGCGTATGCACATAAAATATCCTAAGAAAAACAAGATAATCTTTAAAGAATATTATTTTAATTCTCTTTGAAAAAATATTGATGGCTTAAAATTATTAATACTTCTTTCACAATACTGATAAAGTCTTGAAATTCATTAACCGCTTAACTGTTTTACCCGAATATCATCAGTGCCTCAATTTATCGAATATGATAGTTGTAAGCAAAAAATAAACCATTTTTCATAATGTTTATAATAGAATATTAAAATTACTTTGAATATATAAATAAGTCAAGTATTCAATGGATTTCCATTTGAATTAAAATAGAAAAATATTTCCAAAATAGAAGATGTCATCTTATTAGATAGTAAAGAAAATAAAATAACTAAGTGATTAATTCGTCCAATTTCTTATATATATTTTAGTACTGAAATTTCGTCAAAATATAATCCATAGTATAGGTAATCAAAATATGCATAGTTAGAAATATAATTTTTAAGCACATCATTTCTTTATTAAAAAAATTATTAAATGAATTGATATAAATTATCTAGTCAAATAAATTTACAATGACTGATATTGCTCTTTTGTTTAAATAAGAATCTGCGACTGTATAAAATTTATATAGCATTTCATTAGTAATTCTGATAAAACATTCGGAACCTAAAACTGATACAATTTTTTTGATAAACATTTTTACTTCCAAGAAATGAAAACATCAAATATATTTTGTTTTCAAGAAAGGAAACATTTTTTTCTCTTCAAAAAAATGAAAATTGCAGGATATCTAAAACCGGACACCGTAAACTGATTAGTCTTTTAAAAGAATTTCATATTATATATATATATATATATATATATATATATATATATATATATATATATATATATATATATACTTCGTAGATTCTACGTTTTAATAGAAGATATACTCAGGCGGATTTCAAAATATTTTCCTCTGTACTTTATTACTGTGCGCACAAATGTCTCTCTTCTTTGGAATGCAATAAATTTACATCGAACAATAAATTATCTATGTGGGACATGCCTATGTCATAGAATAGGGGATGGGGGAGAGAAGAATATTATTGATGGATTGACTGTAAAATTTTGCAATTATCACTTACAGAATGTTTGAATAAGTATTAGCTTCTGTTTGCTTGTATTTTTAATTATAGTTCTCCTATAGCGATGTTTTCGATTGTTTGTTTCGGAGGAATCCATTCGTATAATTTCCTTTTGTAATGATGAATTGGGAAACTACTTTGACATATTCAATATCAGATATTTTGTTTCCAGATTTCTTATTCTTTATTCCAAATTTTTTATTTCATGAATCTTATGTTAAATAAACTTGATATATTTTTTAAAAAGAATTTCGAACATTCACATTGATTTTTTCCCTTTGATTGCATAATAAAAAGAGTAATAATAATTAAATATATAATATTAATGATAAGATATAATAATTAACGATAGGATATAAAGTCAATTAGCAGTATTTTATATATTTTTACAAAAATATTTAATGGAAAATATATTAAATTTCATTTACTCAGACAGTCAGTCATAAACAACCGTATTTCAACAATCATTTACGATACCGACTCGCTCCGATTTTTAAAAATAATTGAAACGTCCACTATTATCATTTTCCCATTCAAATATTTCTTTAAGAAATTGACTACCTTTTAAAAATGCCATCCGTTCGGCATTAAGGTCTACTTCAGTTTTAAAACAAATTGAACTGCGAGATAGGTAGACATAAACATACTGCGGATATAGATACCATTTTCACACTCGACGATTGTTCATTTTGTAAAATATCGTTCCATAGAGGTAATCTAGTTGAGAGAGAGCAGGCCATTGTTCAAACTTGGAAGGGAAAGTTTTCCACCCTCATAAAATGAATCATTAGCTGAGTGGACAAAGACTAATCATAAAATCAATGGGAACTTTGAAAGGGACGATACATGTGAAGGGGGAAGACTTTCATTTATCTCACTTTATTCGGACTGTCTTGGCTATCGGTGTTGCCACTTTACGTCAAAGTGAAAGATATGCTTACTTATGGTCGGTCTAGAGTTGGTTTTTAAAGATTGTCCATAACACTGTTATCTTTGATCTGTTGTAAAAGTTGTAAAATGCCATACAGGAAGATTTAATATATTGTTGCTCTTCACAATTTTTTTTTCTGTTTTTCTACTGAATGTTTTTTTCAGTACTTCTTATCTGTTTACTTTTGATGCGTCTTCATGACTCTATTTGTATACAGTGTAAATATTTTATGGCATTTTAATATAAAATAAGCGATACGTATAGTAATGTATATTCTTAGAATTTTAGATATTTTTCGTTTTTCGAGCCAACTTTTTCATATTTGGTAGTATAAAGTGTATATTATTCGTACGAATTTTATATGTTGTAAAAGTAAATCTTTTATAATACACATTAAAATAATTTTTAAAGTACTTGACATTTATTTTTTTTAAATACTAGTCACATTTTGAAAGCAACATTTTCGTCTCGAATAGTGAAAGTATTAATTTCAAGCATTATAAATTATGATTTATGACAGATATGAAAGCCGTTTTAAATTGCTTTTCACAAATGTCTGTTTATTTTGTATAACGTGTCATTAAAAACTAAAGTAACTGACTAATACATTTTAAATTGATACATTATCATCTGCGATATTATATGAACTCTTATGTCTACTCCAAAAATAAAAAGCTTCTTCCTTATATTTCAATATTGGAGAAAAATCACGTCATTACATTTTTTTGAAACAAAGAAAGATCATTTGAATTTCGCTGAATACAAGTTTATAATGATAACAAAATTTTTTTAAAAAAAGAATTTGATAATATTCAAGAAAATTAATTAAATCTTTCAGTCCTTATCATTAAATAAGGACTTTCTTGAAATTTAAAAAGTATAAATATTAGTTTTGTGCAATAACCTTTCGGAAATTATTATGGAAAAAAATTTTTAAATCTTGCTTTATTTTTAAATACACTTTTTAGAAAACAGCTCCAAGATTGTTCATCGTTTAAAGCTGCTTTGTGCAAAATGCAATAAAACTTGGTCTAGCAATAACTCCTGCAGAGGGCAAGCATACATAAACAGGCAAAGAATGGCAAATATGCACACAGATAAACACATACGTAGGTAAACACACACATATTTAAAGGATTTTTTTTTAATTGATTTTCTTACAGCGTGAATATAGATTGTATAAAGCATTTCAGCCAACTATTGAACAATTTAATACTGAAATATTCTATGATAATTTTAATCCTTTTTTCCAATGTTTAATTAACCCCGGAGATAGGAAGGAATATTTGAAGTATCTTTCAATAAGAATATCCAAAGCTTGGAATTTCTTATTCCCAAACTATGCATGAATATAAAACATATATATATATATATATAACTGATTATTGTTAGTTTTTTTATAAATAAATTTATTCAAAGGTAAGAAAATAACTTAAAATTCCTTTTTAGAATAATATATATACATATATGTTAACGTATATGTATATATTCAAATGCATTTATAAACTTATTAAGTATTTTAGCATACACAAAAGTATTAACGATTTTTCCAATAACCGATGTGAAACCCAAATAGCATTTTACATAAATATTTTTCCCTGATTCGTAAAATAATCTAACAAAATTAGATATTATTAGGAATACTAATAAAAATTTTCATAAAAAATAAAAACTAAAAAAAATTAAGAAATAGGAAGATAAGTCTGTCTTAAGGCGATGATTTTTCTATGATTTAGAAAGATAAAATTCGTACATTCTTTTTTTTTCTACATCTAGGAATAAAAGAAAATATGTGCAAGCCCGCATTTGTCGTTTAAGAGAGTACTGTGAATTTTGGACCGAGAATTATTATCTATATTAAGAATAGAATTATTATCTATATTAATAATATAGATGAATGTGTGTGTGGGGGGGGCGCCAACAACGCATATAACTGCAAGCTCGACTAATTGACTAAGTAAGTTAAAGTTTTCACACTTTTTTTTAAAAAAATTAATAAAGTATAATTTGGAGATATTTTTTAGAAATTTTAATTACAATTTAAAATAATTAAAAATTAATCAATTTTCTTGAATTTTTTGTGAAATTTTTCTTGAAAAATTTCACAATTATTGCTGTACAAAAAGAATCGTTATATAATTTTAAAACTGATTACTTAAAATGATGTCTTGGAAAATGGCGTTTTTCATAAAATCAATGAAAATAGGCAACTATTCCTGAATCTTAACAGATTATTAAAAAAATATTTTTGTATAACTTATAAATATTTAATCAATATTTTTCATCAATAATTTCTATTATTACAATAGAATTCTACAAGTTTCCATTTTTTTTCAATTTATATGAATAACCATATTGTAAATTTATAGTTTTAATAGTTTACAATCCGGCAAAAAAAAGCATACAATTAGAAAATGGATTACTGACATGATAATTGTTATGTAGATAAACTGATAGTTAAGTTATTACGGAACTATGATGGCATGAAATTAATATTTCCCTTTGAATTTATATTCTCCTGATAAACAAGACAGTTAAAAGATTATTAAAAAGAACAAGTGCCTTATTTGATGATTAAATATACTTTATTGTGGAAGATATAAACATCATCAAGCTATGCATAATACATTTAAATGAAATTAAGCGCAAAAGGATATTCCTTGTATATTATTTAATGGAGTTCAACTAATCGAAAATTAAACATATATTAGTGACTATTATAACTTGAAAATAATTTAGATAATGTCATTTTCCAAAATGAATGATTTTTTTTCTTATCTTATAAGAGAAAAATTTATAATGAAACCTTTCTCAACAAATGGGAAATATATTTAATAGAAACCTGGATTATCTCATTTTAGATATTAATGAGTTTTTGCATTTATTTTTGACAAATAAAATTACACATCAATTTTCCATATTTTTACATATTTTGAAAACTGCACTCGTTTTTGTTTTTTTTTAAACATTTCCAAATCTATTGGTTCATGGATTCTAATGTACATTTAATCATCATTATTCAGTATCGTAACCCTAATTTGCATTTATCACTTAAACCGTACTGCTTTTTTGTTTCTTTCCGTTTCACTAAATAAGAATAATCGGACCATAAATCAGAAAGCACGAAAACTGCATTAATATTAATTTATCCAATATTACATATTTACACAAATCCAAATTACAGTACCAATCCAGCAAATTCTCATTTGTAGAACATTCAAATGCTTGCATCGAAGAAAAAATTATCAGTCATTACATTATGTTTCCGCAAATTTGATTTATATTGTAAACAAACGAAACCACAGGCATGTCGGGGGTTACGCAATCATCAAGGAAAAAAAAATGGTGAAAAAAACTGATAGACAAATGCTTGTTTCATTACTAATGGAATTCGAAAATTAACTATCCAGAAGTAATTACTTTTAATCGATTTTTAGAAAACTTCATTAAGTGAAGAAAATCGCATGTTTTTGTGTTCCCTTTCACACCGCGTTGCTCTAATGAGGTTATCATGAACTCAAAAGAACTGAAGAGACATAAAATGCAAAAAAATAAAGATTTTGGAGGGAAAAAAAATCCAATTTCATCTATCCCATCCAAGGTTAGGAACAAAGATAAGCTATGGAGTTTTCCCTTCAAAATAAATTTGATGCGTTCTAATCATTTTAGCTCCCATCAAACCATTAGAGACGTAGTAACATTTTTTTTTCTCTTCGATTTTTCTTTTTCCAGTTATTGCAGGAGCAAACTTCACGAGTAAGTGAAATGTTTCCGTAATTAGGGGGTAATTACGCAAACGTATGTGCACCTCGGAACTCATTTTTTTCTCGAAAATTCAAAGGCAAAAGATGAAGTTTAAGTGGCAGTTGTGGCAACCGGGCTTTCCTTTCTAACACTTCAGGAGCATATGCTGCTACTCGAAAACAGATGGGAGATATGATAAAATATGATGATTATGGAGGATACATTTCTGCATTTTGCTTTTTTTTAAATAAAGAAAAATATGAGTAGTGTCTTTCTAACTAAATGAAGCTGCTCATTTTTATAAGACTTTAATGCAAATTATACATAAACATAATATACACTTCTTTTGTATCAATCTCATTAAATAAAATGACATTGATACTTTAAATGTGTTTTATATTTCCTAATGTAATGATTTTTTTATCATATTTAATAATTGTCATAAGTTTCCATTGTCATAGATCATTTCAAAAACAAATAATTATTTATTTACAAAAAAATATGCAATATTTGATTGAGAATTCATTTTTATAAATAATAAGAGATTCTCGAAAAATTTTACATTGTTTACAAAAAAAAAAAAAACCATTGTTTTATATTGCATTAGTATCATACATTGACTCATACATTGCATCATACGGTTTTTTTTTATAATCATCATACATTTTATCATTATTTTGCATGATTGATATGGAACCAAATTTAATTTAAATAATCAATTAGTCTACTGTATAACTAGGTGAACTTTTAAATATATAGTGATATCAAGAATACGCAAATGTATAAAATTTAGTAATCTTATTACATAATGAAGTGAAGGAAATTTGATTACAATAGTCATTGATTATAAACACGAAGGAAATCGAATTTAATATAATTGAATCAGAATTATTGACGAAACCCGGAGTTAAAAGATTTATAAAATAAATTAAAACATTCTTAGAAGTACACAAATCATTAGACATAGAAAATTAATTTCCAATTTTAAATACATTTTTTCTGAAATCATTTGGGATACTAAAAATACTTTCTAGCTAATTATATAACTGTAAGCAATATAAATATAAATGTATAGTAAATAAAGCGTACTCGAACATAGAGCTGATTTATTCACATATGTTTAAACAATTTCAAAATCATTAATTTTTTCGAAAATAATTCAAATTTCGTAAACCCACACAAACACAAACGAAGAGAATTAATGAATAATTGATTCAAAAAAAAATTCACAAGAAATTCAGTTTTTATCTGTAATTAAAAAAGTAGTAAAAATTAAAAAAAGGAAAAAAAATCTTTCTTTTTCAGTAATTTAAGGGTTTTTAAAAGCCGCTTTGTAGTTTTTAATTGAGTATTTAGTAAAAAAAAAATTTTTTTTCAAATAAACATTAAACAGATTTATCTTAGTATTTAGTCTTCCCACTTTAGTTTTTGGATTTTAATAATTTTTTTAAAAAAGTTAATTCTAGAAGAAATATTTTTTAACAGAAACGGAGAAATAAATTATTGCATTAAAAATAATTAGCATTTCTTTAAAAAAAAATAAGATTCGAAAAACAATTGACAATTTATTTTGAATTATTTAGCAAAAGTATAAGCAAATTTTAGCAATAAACTATTATCTTTCAAAAAAAAAAAAAAAAGGAATTGCAGCGACGTTTAAACGAATAGAAAACAAATCTTCAAAATTTTATACATTATTTTTTTCGTTTTATATGTTACCATATGATGTTAAAAATTGTTTTTGAACATTCTAAAAAAATATGTTGAAAGATTTACAACTAATGAAAAATGAAATTAAAAATGAAATTTATAAATGCGTTTCAAATGGTTTATATTTCTGACAAATGCCTGCTTATTCTAATTTTGTAAGATTTATCCCTAACCAAAGTTTTACAATTATCTTTAACATTAAAATAATATTTATGTAATGTTTCAGTTAATCTTTTAAAAAGGGAATTTTGAAAAAAAGAAATATGAATTTTCTTTCTGACTTTTCAAGGTATTGGTATACAATATTTGCAGTCATAAAGAGACCATAAATGACGGTGTTACTAATATCTTCTTATAAATATTAAAGTTTAATTGAAGCTTAAATTAAGATAGTATTATTTATGATTAAATCCAACTAAATATTCTCTTTCTTTAGTTTTTTTAATAATGATAAATAAATTTGAATTTAACTCAAATTTTATGTCCCTAATCAAGATTAATTATAATAAAATTTTGTATTTAAAACGAATATACTTAATTCCAAATAGCTGATTTTTTGTTGCATTGGGAGCAAAGAAAGGATCTTTTCCTCATTGTTTTAGTAAATCGCAAATTACAAAGTGCCACTAATGATTTCCTGATAGTACGCGCAATTGCTACATTGAGATCTAATATAAGGATCATATATGTGGTATACAATGTTTAAAATGAAATAAAATTAATTATAAGATGATTATAGATTCCTAGATCAGTTTTGCGAAAGACACAAATTTGGATGATATTTCCAAATGACATTCCTTTAGCAGGAGGATGAAGACTTAATTGTTTGCATATTTTCACTAATCCATAGCATCAAAATTAAAAAAGTCAATTTAAATAATGAAGTATTTTGTATTTATTTGTCATACGGTACATATAATTTACCACACAAATGAGATTGTATAATACATATTCAGGAATAAAATCTATTTGTGGTTCGGTTTATACTTTTTGCCCAGAAATATCCATTTAAATTTCACATTATTATCATAGAATATACTTGTCATATTGTACATATAATTTACCATACATACGGGATTGGACATTACATCTTCTGGAACAAAATCCATTTGTAGTTTAAACACCGTGTGTTGAAATAATATTATTATTTTTTTTTTTATTAAAGAAGCATTTCTTATTATTTGAACACATAGTATAAGTGTTGATGTTAATTTTAATTTTTGGAATTTTGATTTAGAATTTCGGCCCAGAATTATATATTTAAGTGTCACAATATTATTATAATAAAATATATTTAAAAAAATAGGGTTACGCATTATTCAAGCTAAAGCGATGAAAGGCGGAGTTCAATAACCGCTAATTTAATGATTTCATACATCAACTTTCAAATAAATAAAGAAATATCTAAGTATTAAAATGTGTCAAAAAAAAAATAATTTTATTTCAATTGTGTATTATAGTCTTTTAAAATACCTTATATGTTCGTATATCTCTACTTTAAATTCATGCATTTAATGAATTATTTATTTGTATTAAACACCGCAAAGAACAGTAATCTACATGTTTTTTTTTTTTTTTGCTTTACGTTTATAAAATTAAAGATTTATGCGCTTGCTCTTCTGTCTGACCTCAGATCGCCATTTCTTTTATGAATAAAGTTTTTTCGAACATAAATGAATTATTAATAAGATAAATAGCATGATTATGGCGTCAAGATTAAAAAGGAAAATAATGCCCCTTTCACAGAATTTCCGCAGATTTTCTTGATTCAACAATAGGAATCTTATTAGAAAATGCATATTATTGTTACGGAATCACTGGATGGACGTACAGTAAAAGAAGTACGACAGGCTGAGTATTTAGAAAATGGCTTTCTGTTTCAGTAAAATTGTGTTACACAGATAGATACCAAAGTCGATTTTGAGCCAAACGTACTCAAAAAACAAAATTTAACGAAACTCAAAATATAAGCAAACATGAAAACGTTAATACAAACAGAACGCTTAGAATGCATCGCTGGAGATCTCGCTCTGTGATTAGCTTACTAAATAAAGAAGTATCCACTTTACCTTTTTAGTGTTTATAAAATCTTCGTGAGATAGTATTTTAGAGAAGTATCTGTGGATCCCGTTCATAAAAGAGATATCACAGCAATTTTTATGCTATGTAGAACTTTAATTTTTGTCTCCAAATTCTCCAATTAATTACCAAATTTGTTGTTACTGCCAGGAATTATTGACCATGCACGACATTCATCATCCATTGAGACGTTTTGTAAATCTTTCAACCTTACTCTGAGTTATTCCCAGGAGAATTATCACTCACTATGAGTAATTGTCTATTTGTCCTTAATCATTAAATAACGTTACAGATTAGTAATGTTTTAATATTTATGAAGTAAATTATGCAATTTTATTAATCACAATTTAAATGGATTGATAAATTTCTGAAAACGCTTCGTAATTTATGATGAAAAAAAATAAGGTGAAATAATTCACTTCTGATTTATTTCACAAGTAAATTACCATAATCACAAAAATATCAAAAGTGATTTATTTTTTTAAATTAATATTAATATTTTCTAATTATAATAAAGATTATTACAATATTGAGAGTAATTAATTGGGGATTTGATTAAACGATTATATTAAAGTGCCGTTAATCAAAAATAAATAAAGGCTTTTTTTTAACCAAAAAGTGGATATTTTACTTCAGATTTTTAAAATTATATATTTTATTCTTCAAGTTGTTAGTTTTCAGATGTGTAGGTAATATATGAATAAACCTAATTTAAAAGTCGTTGTTTAAGAAAAAACATATTGCCGATCACTGATCTATCACCACGATTTTTCAATATTTATTACAATATTATTACAGTCATTCTTGCGGAAGCAACAACATTCAAGCATACAATGTCCTATTTCAATCAAATGATACCAATATAAAAGAAATTCACCAAATTGACCCATAAAAGCTATCTAGAGAAGGAATCTAAAAGTACAATGAATGAGGCCCTTTTGGAAGAGATTAAGGCCAGTGCTTTATGCCTTGGTAGATGTATATCTCTAAAGACATGGGAAAAAAATGGAGTAAAAAAGATGAGATAGAGATCAAATTTCTTCGGTTAAAATATTAAAAGGAAAAAAAAGCAATGGCTAATTGTTTGAAAATAATTGCACTTTTGGATGAACAATTTATTTATTAGGATAATTAAATTTATTCAAACTCCATTAAAATGATAATTTAAATTTATTTAGAACTCTAATGAAATGTTCAAATTAGAAAAAAATGTGTGTTCATTCAATATTTGCCTGAGAATTTGTTGAACATTAGAAATTGTAAAAGTAATTAGTTATAAATTCCTGAAGTTATTATAAGAGAAATATTTTAATGTGTATCATTATGATTCTCACAAATAAATAGGCATGTCAAAAAAGATAAGAAAAGACAAATTAAAAGCATTTCTTTTTTCAAAAGAATCAAGAGAGAAAGTGAATAAAAATCTAATTTTTTTATTAAAGAATAAAAAATGTCTTTTTTCATGCTTTTTTAGAGCAGCATATAATGTTTTTATTGTTTGTTTTCTTTTAACTATGCCGTAGATATTTAATTAGGAATGAATTTAAATAGTGCATTAGGGATGGGGCGGGCATGTGTTTCAAATGTTTGAATTTACATTCAAGTAAACTGACATGAAATTCTCGAGATCTTACACATCAAATTTTCTAATAAACTTCACTTAAGTTTCTTAAAATATATATTTTGAAATCTACACTAATTGGTATTAATTTGTAATGCATGTATTGCTAAATCAATGCTTTGACACTTGAATTACATGGGTCACAAAACATGAAAGATTTTTTCCCCCTCTAAGAAACATTTACGTGGTTTAAATTATAAAAAATTGCCTCTTATCAAACATTGAGAAGACTATTTAAAAAAATTTATATGGTAACTGCATAGTGAATCCCTAAACGCTTCACGCTTTTAAAAATAAAATAATATAATATATTCATTTCTCAAATCATTTTGTTTTTCGAAATTTATAACTAAACTGTAGACAAGCTTTTTCCTGAAATTGAATCGAAAACAGCTACGGCACAACTATAATAATAAATAATATAATAATTCATTAATAAACCAAATACTGAGAAATTCATAATTACAATGTTAATGATGTGTATACAATTAATTCAACAGTTTATGATATTCATATTCCTCATTTGTAAAAATACGTATTAATAAATTTATTTTCATAATACATTCTATCTAGAGAGAGAAACTTCATTAGGAATTAATATATCTAATATATTTCAAACATTATCATAATATATATTTCATTTCTTTAGATTTAGATAACACAAACGTAGAAAATATTCCTTGAATACTCGAATATATTGAAATGCAAAGAAATTTCAAAAGTGAGTGAGGTATGTAGAAAATTAATGCGAATGTATTCTTCCACATGATCAATGGTTTAAAAGAGAAAGAAGCTATTCAGCGCACTACAAAACTCCAAGGCATAATTAATGATAGTGGAAGTCGGTCATTCTTTATGGACTACCTCACAGAATTGTCCGTTTCCAACTCTTTAAAGCATCTTTTCTACATATTTTTTAAAGAGTGTAAGAGAATTTTGGGGAAAAAATATCTTTAAATTATTTTGAAGCATCAATTTTTTTGCTTCATTTCTTTTAATTTACAGCGAAGAATATTAAAATATAAGTATATACAGATAGTAAAAATTCGATTTTATATTCAACATTATATACAATCTATATGAATAAATATATCTACCAATATAATAATAAAATGTTTTATATGCTTAGAAGTTCTTGCAAGAATCAAACCTTTTGGTCAGTAAAATTGTTGTTGAAATAATGATGGTATTAAACATGTAAAGCTTTTAAATGTTTTAATGTCCACACTTAACGGTTACAAATCCATTTCCGAAATAGTAGAAAAATGATTATATGGAAAATTCACATATAAACTTTTATTAAATTATTATAATAAAGAAAGCAAACTGTGTTACAGAATCATGACCCTTAGAATTTTGGCACAAATCTTTTGCTATTCCAGCTCTTCTAATAATTTATTAATTAAGAACAATAGCAAATGTTTATTGCCATATTCTAAAAAAATATTACTTTAATCAAAGAATATTTCAGAAACAAAAACCGTATAAAAGTTCTGGAGACAAATATTTCCTTTTATAAAACAATGATCATAACATTAAAAATAAAATACTTAAAAGACTGATACATATCAACTTAAAATGTTGATAAATTTCAAAAATTCGAAATTGTTCAGAGATATTTCAGTAATTAAAATAAATTGTATCCAAGAATTTAAGTAATTATACAAAACAGTGCTTAAAAGAGATACTACTGTCTATATTGCCAAACAAATTTTCAATTAATATTCAAGAAAGTAATTATTTTATAATTCGGAAATTCGTAATTGAAATATTTTATGAAATAAGATTTTAATAAACATTGCCTGCCTATTGCCTGTCAAACATATAAGTTCTCACTATTTGGGATATTTATATAAATGTATCAAGAAATAATATTTGCGTTTTATACGATATACTGGGAGAGTCAAATTATACTGTCACGGAAATTCCACCACCACTACTAAGTCTGTAAACTCACCGGATTTGATTGTAATGGGTGTATGGTGTGAAGACAATCAACAGACCGCAATAACGAGCCACGACGACGTTTATTTAACTAGAAGACGCTAATATAAAGAAGACAAATGCACAGCCGAGACTAACACAGGACATAAACGCCACAATGCATCCCCGAATGTGGAACCCTGAAGGTTCCTTGTCGGTTGGGTGGATGCATGTGGAAGGAAGAGCAACCGACTAACACAGGACAGCACACTACAGCAAAAAGTAGCCACTAGTAGTAATCGACCACAGCACATAAAGTGGCAAGACAGAATTCAGCAGAAGAAGGGATTTTACGTAGCTACACTCTACCGCCTCTCCAAACATCTGCAATAATCCACTGTCTCCTCGCTTTAGCTATATCCAACTGACGACTCACTACTACACGATTGGCTACTCAACACACGACATGATGCTGCTTCTACAATAAACGCCAGGATTCAGCACACAGTTCGATTCAGCAATCGCTTGAAGTCCACACAACTCTGGACTATTCCTCCACTGCTTCGTTATCTTCTCAACCACTCGTTTCACGACTCCAAATCTGGTTTAATGCAGCTCGAGACTGCTGGACATTTATAGTTCCCGGGTGGCGGGCTGAGAAGATTCTGGGCCAATCAGGCGTATCTCACTTCCTATTGGCTGGATCACTAAATTTCACGAAGTTTCCTGTAATATCTATTTTGTCGCCAACGTCGCCGAATTCGTCGCCAAATGGTCACCAAGTTAGTCACCAAACTCTGAAATCACTGACGCGGTACCCGATCAGCACCCAACAGAACTGATAGTAAAACGGTCTTTCTTATGAGGAAATTATGCGTGCTGGGAAGCAACATTACTGATTCGTAACAATACATAGTTATTTTTAGAAGAAATTAAAAAGACAGACAAGAGGAAAATCACAAATTATACAGTCATGCATGACCGGACTCTCTGACCGAAGGAAAGATGCAAAAACGATAAGCTATTAATAGTCTAAAACACTACATTTTGCAATATGTAAACATACGTGCTACAAATCACTTGCAAATTCTCATATATTCTATTTTTAAATCCCAAACTTATGATAATGCCATTCATGTGTGAAACTTTCCACATAATCACCTTTCGGATCTTCCGATACATACTCAAAAATAATGTGTGAATATACCATCGCTGAATTTGAAAACTGTTGTGTGTTGTATTGTTATCTTACATATCCGGAGCATAACATAATATGTTCTGAAATCAGCCCACAGCGCAGTTGACATTTTCTGTCGTAATTTCCGTAGATGCCCCTGTCTTGTTTTTGTTATTCCTGCTTCTCCGAATGTTTTTTGCGTGGAATTTGAATGGTCCAATAAAGTTAACCCTTAACTGGGGAGTGCGGTATCACAGATCGCTAAGGATGGATTTTCGATCACCCCTATTGTATTTTTAGTTGAATCGAATGGATTGATCCAGTAGCTTCTAGTTTCATGACTTTCACTACACGTGCACTTTTTCAACAGATTTCATCGGATGCTGTTTAAAATATTTCAGTTTTTTTCTTTGCACGATATCTATGAGACGGCACTTCCTTTTTGTGTTTTAATATTATACAAGGTTCAGCAGATGACACTAAAATTTGGTTCTCGAAATATCATCCAACCTACTAATCTCCTTATGAAGCAGAGCTTCAGAGACTTTTAAATGAAGCAGAATGTGATTTAAGTGATGAAAATTATTGTACAAAAGATTTTTTGGAAAGTTCGCATTTGACTGATTCTGATATGTATGTTCAAATATAATTAGTTTTTCTAATGATAATGCATTTTGAACAATTTCTAAAATATATTAATACACCAAGAAAAATATTTACAGAATTTATAGGCTGGTTATTATACTAATACTCTATATGCAAATACTCTCTTGCAATCTATATACAAATTTATGATTATTATATTAGTATTTTCTGAGTAAGGTAACAAATTGCAATATTTCTGGATATGGTATGAATAAATGTTGGATAACCCTGATCAAAGGAATATTTCTAAAATGCATTTGTATCATAAATAGGCAGCTAGGTATATTTTACATTAAAAACTTTTGCTTTATCGTAAAACCATCTTAAAAAAAATATATGGAAGGAAACTAGAATCCTCACTACCTTGAAATTTACGTGCATTAAAATTTTCGGATTATTTGAAGTCCTACACAAAATTCTTAAGATTCACAATTGGCAAGGATTACACAAAATAGCATTTTTGTGAAAAAATAACGGTGTAAGATTACGGAATCTAACATGTTACATACGACAGATGTCGGATTTGTACTTCAAAACTGGATTGTTATCTACAATAGAAAAATATATTCACTTTGCTATTTGTTTTTCCGTAAAACAACTAGATAGGATGGAAACCTTTTGGCAACAGAATGCTAAAATATATTTGGAATTCACAAGATATGAAAAGAATGTGTCGAAGACAAAAGCATTGTTATTTACAAAGCAAAAACATCTTGTTCCTTTGCTTTTTTTTATCAGATTTTACCACATTCTGCAAACATATTTCACTTCAGGGATTTCTGAAACCACAATACATATCTAATGCGTGTCAGCGGCTTATCATGACCTGGCTTTGTTTCCCTTTGAGAATTTGATTCGGTTTGTTCTTAAAAAAGGCGGAAAAACGGCGAAAACATTCTCACTTCGATACACAACATAAAATGCAAGATCTTCTTTCGATTTTCGGGGGAAAATGTGTGATGATATGTATGGATTTATTTGGATTACATATCAACCATATTTAAAGAGAGAAATAAAAAAAACTGTTAAAATATTCTTTTTTTATTTCCACATTTTTTTCTAGAATTTCAGAAATTTTGCGCACGTTTTTTAAAGCTTTTCAAATGTTAATATTTGCTTGATATTTCGAACTCAATATCAATATCAAAACATGGAAACATTTTTAAACATACTTATTTTTAAAAAAATCAAACTCGCTACTTATTGCAATATTTAAGGAAAAACGCTTTTCAATTTCAAGTTATTTTGAGTTTACATTTTCTAGAAATTTACTTTTCAGTCGATTGATTGAGATCAAAGTGTAAATTTTTTTATAGGAAATGAAGCTTCAAATTAAGATTTTATGCTTGAACCACTCCTTTGAAATTGAAATACATCTTTTGCCTATTTTTATAGATTCAGTGTTAAAGGTTTAAGCTTCTGAGAAAATAGTTATTATTTTTTGTGTTTATAACGGTATTTTTTTTAAATTTTCATTTCAATTTTTTTTTCTAAGGATTTGTGTTTAATTGCTTAATTTCTTTGAGTAACCGCTGTACATCATATTTGAGAAAGAAAATGGTTTTCTAAAAGTATTTTCTTTCATTTTAATGCAATCATGAAATCAAAGCGAATTGAGAAGCAAAACAATTTATGTTATGTTAATTGTTATGCAAAACAATTTATTCTTGGAAGAAAAAAAATAATGTATACTTGTTTTCTAATTTTGCATTTTACTATTATGTGCGCCACCTTAAATATTTGTTCATCTCTTTTTAATGCTGTAAGTTTGACTATTTAGTATTTTTTTTATAGCGACATGGGACTATATATTAGCTAAATAACCAACTATTAGCGTCTTTCATGTTTAAATGACAGGGATTAAATACGACAAGTTGTTGAAATTATCGAATCAATTCTGCATTTTTCAGTATATGCATTATGTGTCAGACCAAATATAACTTAAACTGTCGTGCGATTTCATATAAATTGCCCAAATGATTTTAATCCAAATAAATTGTCTAAATTGTCTATAATTTAGGATGTAATATTATCTAATGCATATTTATGCTGGACAGCAATAATGGCTGTGCGGAACTAAATCCATTGATTTTTATACTATTTTAATATAATATTATATTATTTTAAATTATTTAGATGTATTTATACTTAAAACTAACTGCATTTGACTACCAGATACTTCATCAACTAAGAGTAAATACGAAAAATTTAAATCTTTTATGAATGATTTTATGTTCATGATTCCTTCAACAAATTACTATTAAATATCAGAATGCATTGCATTAGTGGAAGTAAAGTATTATTTTAATAGTATCAGTTAATTTCTTTGTTTGATATGCATGAACCTCCCTATAGTATCAGAGTACCATGACATCATAAAACTTAAAAAAACTTAACTTGCCAGTAATCTATCTTAAATTGTGCGTCGTATTTTGAGGTATTGCAGTTTTCTGTTTACATTCTTTATTGAAACTACACAGGTACTTGGTATAATCTTTTTCCTTAAATTTTAATAATGGAACAAAATCATATTTGATTGATGACTGAATATTTGATGAAACAATTAAAACGATTTGAATAACATTGTGGCAATGAAATATTATATTAAAAATAATTTTTAAAAAAATTGGGAAAAAATTCCCTGAAAAATTAACTTATATAATTAAAAACAAATATTTTGTAATTTTAAAGTGACTTAAATATCATTTTGGGGATAATATTTCTGAAAGCTATTGCAGGAAAATGTGAAACTCTCGCTTATTTTTTCATTAATCAAAACTATAATTAAAATTTCAAACCAATCGTTTTAAATGATACATTTTCTTATTTTCTTTATTTATTTTTTACTAATATGTTTCAAATTTGTAAGCTCTTGGTCAAATGGTCCATCTTGTAGAGTGTCAAAATACATATTATGCCTTATTTTAATCGGAATTAGGAGTTTTCTGTGTTTTATTTTAATTGAATTTAACTGAGTTTTAAGTTTGAATTCATCTTCGCAAAGAAACAGCAACTCAATTCAACAACAACTTTTATTCATGAGAATACTATTAAAAATTTATTTAATGGTAATTTATTTAATGGTTAAATTTGAAAATCGCATGAAATTTACATTAAAAAAAAACTTTTTAGTTATATATATGCTCAATATTGTTTGATTTTGCAAATAGACAACTAAATTAATGTTATATATTTTCAGAAGCACTAGATTTATTCTTAACAGCTTTTTTTTACTTTTATATCAGAAGATTTAAATGGAAAATATAGAAATTTTCATTGTAAAAAATTACTGAATAATCCATAAACACCTTCCAAATTATTTTTTTATTTAGTCTCTAAATAAGCAACTTTCAAGTAACAAATATCTAAAAAAAAGAAATCATTTAATTGTAGATTTTCTTCAAAAGATTTAATTTCAATAAATCGTTAATCTTTTTAAATTTCAATTTAAAAGTATTTTTAAACAAAACGTTTATAAATAAAAAACTTGCCATAACTGTATATTTGGGCGTCAGGTTACCAACTGAGCTACGACAAATATCGAAAGTTTGTTGCCCTTAGGCATTTGCCGACTATCCTCAAGTGATAATTGGGGATCTACAGCGCAGGTTTCAAGACGAAAATCATATTTGCATTCTAACGTATTACAAATATCGAGACATCGGGACACCTAAATAGCTACCTACTTCGCCTATTTGATATACCAACCCATCACTAGTGATGTTTGAGGATTAAAAATCAGCTTTACATAAAAAAATTGTCATTATATAACATCCGTTACAAATATTGAGACATCGAGTTGCCCGCTTTTCTTATTTGTTAATATGTCTCTGCATTCAGGATATCTAGAGATCTATAGCGCGAACATAAGAAATAAAATAGTCTTTATGACCCAGACATTACAAATATCGAGACACCGGTGCAACTTGGCAGTTGCCCGGTTTTTATATTTGACAGTCTGGCCCACACTAATTATATCTGGGGATAAAGAACATAGGTTTAAAAAATAAATGAAAGTCTTTATGTGCCAACCATTACAATTACAGAGGCGTCAGGATATTAATGCAATTGCTTCATTTACCTATTGGGTAATCTGTCTCTAGATTTGGGATACCCGGAGATCTATAGCACATATTTAATAAAGAAAATAGTCTTTACGATCCAGCTATTACAAATATCGAAACATTATCAAACCTTAGATGTTGTCTGGTTTTCCTTTCTGACACTCAGTTCTACATCTATTATATCCGCGAATCTAAAGCACAGATTAAAGAAAACAGTCTTTATGTCACGGTCATTATAAATATCGAAGTACCGGGATACTTAAGCAGCTACCTATTTTTCCTGTTTGATAATATACGGGGATCTAGGGCCTAACTTTAAAGAAGAAAAGAGTTTTGACGTTCCATGCTAGGGTTAATCTGTAGTTAGATCATTTGCACCATTATATCTTCTACATTACTTTAAATTCGAATGAATTTACTCAATTTCAGTACTCAAATGACAGATAAAATCATAGCTGAAGGAAATGAAACATGGAATGCCGTTCATCAGTCATAAAACTATAACATGAAACCAAATATAAAAAAATTAAAAGGGCTATTATTATTATTATTGCTTATGATTGAAACAAAAAAAAGCCGAATGAATAACGTTTTTTTCTAAAAAAGAAGATTCGATTTATCCAACAGAATAAATCGAATTTAAAATAAAATGCAAATATTTTGAATTCACTCTTTATTTAAATAGTTAAGTGCAACCTTAACTAAAATGCAAAGGCAGCCTATTCTGAATTAATGTGACATTACAAATCAGCAGGCTGTAACCTACTAGAAAGTTCAAATGCTACACTTTTTTTCTGCAAGATAAGATTTAAATGCATTCTGCATCTATTGAGTTAAATATACGAAACAAATGCGTAATTAGTGATTGTAGTCCCCTGAATTGTTACCCAGTCAGCTGAAATAAATTTCATCAAGTAAATTCCGCTCCAAATGCACCTTTTGTGAAAATAGGTCCCTCATGTACTCTCTTTAGCAATTGCGAGTCTGAAATTTTCATGGAAAAGCCTACAGAGCGAATCGCTTTATTTACCTAAACGAATTCCGCTATAATTCAGCTTCTCTCGAGAGCTGAGGTCGTCTTATATAAACTTTATTTCGCCGTTTTCTTGGTACTTTTTCTTGAGTTCGCGAAGCAGATTAACGAAGCAGGCCTTTGACTCATTATTTTGCTTTAAGTCCCTGGAGAGACCAAGGGCCTCTGTTCTCATTAGGAGGCAAAAAGGTACACTCTTCTTAAGCTAATCCTGCTTCAAACGAAGCAGAAATCATTGATGCCTAAAAAAACATCTTATTCGAAAAAAAGTGACACTCATTTGGTTCTTTTCGTTTCGATCATAAGCATAAAAACTAACTTGTTAGGAATTCGTTTCAATAAAAAGATTTAAAGAGATTAAATAGATTAATGGGAATGTTTTTTTATTATAATATTTGAAAAGTAGTAGAAAGTAAATAAAGAAAAATAAAAATAAAAAATATTTTGAAATAAATGTAAAAAAGCAACTTTTCAGCTAAGATTTAAATCAGAAAACCACTTATTACAATATCATTATTAATTACTATTACTGATTAAAACAGTTTTATAAGACTTCTTAGAATCTTGATTTTGATCAGATATACCTTAATACTAAGGTTAGATTTGGACTATATTATAATTTTGAGCATGATTCAGATGACGACGATGACACCAGGGTGAATACATTCTTCTCACAATATCACTCCATATCGACACAAAGGCGATTTACTAAATCAAATCATTGGTAGAAATATCTTCAAACTACATTTCTCCCTATCCAATCCAAAACATTACAATCAGGTTTCTGCGACGCTAATGATTAATTGATAAATTGCAAAAGATTTTCATTAAAAAAAAATTGAGAATCATCTCTTGTGATTTTATAAAGTTTAGAATATATTGTAACAAAATTGAAACAACAACAACAAAAAAAGTTGATTATATTTGCTTCTGAAACATTTTTTTTTTCTCTTCATTTTGAAAAGAAAATTGTAAGATTTAAATGTCCAACTTTGGCCTAGGAGGCGAAAATTTTCTATATGCTAAGAATTCTTATTGCTTTGTCTTATATAATGTAGCAGAAATAAGTATACTTTATAATTTCATGCATAGTATAATTCAGAAATTAGTAAGATTCTCAAAATAATATATGATTGTTTGAGGAATTTATTAATAAATGGTAATGTTTTATGGGGATTGCAGATTAAAATATCCAGGAAAATAATTAAACATTGCATTTTAATAAATAGAATGAATTTGAATTTATTTTTTAATGTTAGAAAATAGCGAAATGAATAGAGATTATATCACTATATCAAACACATAGTCCATAGTATTAAAATTTCTCTTATTTCAAAATTCCTGGCAATCAAAAGATGCAAAGTTTCGATATAAAAATTGGTGCCACATATAGAAAAATGATATTTTGAGATCATGTATACGAATAGTCTATCAAAATAGTTATAATCAATCTATAATGATTATCATAAATAATACTATTGTCTATTTAGAAAAGTTATTAATCAATCACATTTTTAACAGCGGCAAAATGTTTTTGTTAATTTCGATATAGAAAATTTCGATAGAACAATTACAATATAGATTCTGAGAATCTATATTTATATTTCACTCAAGAAAATAAAACGATGATGAATTATGAAATCATTATGAATAATGGAATAGAAAATATGTAAATTATTAAAATGCATTTAAAATGTGTTGATAAATGCGTTCTGTAAAAAATATTCACATACAAAAAAGCAATTTAATTTTGCAGATACCGACGGAATTGTTTTTCTCTAAAACATATAATTTCGAAAGACAGCTGCAATTTTTTAATACCATCATTGCTAAGTTTTCCACTAGACAACAATATCTTAAACTATGTTAATTATTATCTACTTAGTTGTTTAATTTAATTTAACACCTAGTTTCAAATATTTAAAGGAATGTCTAAAATCCCATTTACAATCGAATCGAGGCAATTTGGAGGACAGCAGCAATCCATTCAAATTTCGAGAACTTCTCCTCTGCAGTTCAAAACTCACACTAGCGCAATTCAGGTTTTAAAAGCCGCATTATAAGATTCAGTTTGCTCATTCACAAATCACTTTCATATATCATACATCGCCTTTTCGAAAGTTAAGTGCTATCAGGAAAATGTTAGGAGGCGGAAGTAGACCCACAACTACTACTGCTGCCGCAATTTGAGTTAATTCCAAACTGCCCGTATCTTCAATTGCCAGTCGCCTGCCTTAGCACATTGAATTGTTGCCGAAAGTGTTACAGATTTCCTTATGTCGAAAATCTTCCAGGCATGGAAATCAGGAAGCCGGAATCAAGGGAAAATTAACATCCAAATTCAGATGTAAAGGTTGGCTCTCGAAGAAACTTGTTCGACCGATTTGAATCTGCGCTGCAAATTGTGATGAGTCCTTCGTTTCCTTCAACCCATTTAGTGCCTCGATTAAGGTGCTCAGGAGGGCAATACTGAAGCGTTTAAGGCTCTTTCCTAAATAATACTACAGAGACCAAAGGCGAGGAGAATTCTCAGCCCTTACTCGGCAAATGTGTTGCTCGAGGCAGCATTTCGAGAAATTGGCTTGCAAGGTGACTGAGTTGAAACGGGTTTACAGACAGCAGATATGGATTAATGGGATAGTTGCCTTACTGCCTTGCCATGTGTTTGTTGCTGCACGATTTCAAAACGCTCAGCTGTGAAATTTGGAATATATGTTTTAAATATAGAATGGCAGATTTTAATGAATCCGACGCGGGTTTTCGAACATTACTGGACAAGAGAAGTTTCCCTTTAATAATTAAGCAACATTTATTTATTCAATATTCTGTTTAGAACTTCGCATCTTTAAAATTCTTTTTGAGATTTATTTAATAGAATTTTCTGTATAGCAGTACGAAGATGTATAATATTTCTTTAATTATAAACCATGAAAAGTATTCTTGCATTTTTAATTTTACGAATTTTATACATTTATTTGCAATTATTCCATATAGAGTGTCATAACAGAATTCAAATGTTTTAAATTTGTTTTTCCCCATTTAATGATAGTTATTGTGTAACTTGCCTGATTTATAATTAAAAGATTCACTTCTTTCTTTTCCTGTTTCTGCCATTATTTCTCTAGAATCAGAACTCAAACTTATGAGTTAGAAATTCACTAGCTTTTGATATCAATAAATTTTCAATGTTTCAGTCAAGGTTCTTCTATTTGCTAAGAAATACTACTATCTTCCATGAAAACTATTCCTGCATTTTTAATTTACTGACTTTTACACATCATTTATTTATAGACATTTTTTATGGAATGTCATAACAGAATTTGAACAATCTTCAAAATATTTTCTTCCAATTTAAAGGGAGTTATTCTGTAACCTACCCGGTTTATTATTAAGAAATCAGTTGCTTTATGTTGCTTTTTCTGTCATTATCTCTTTAGAATCAAGACTCAAACAGTTTGAATTTCTAACTCATAGTTAGAAACTCAAAATTATGAGTGATATCAATATATTTTCAATGCATTTATTAAAATTCATTTTCTCCAGTTACTAAAAATTACTTACGCTAAGAATTACTTATCGTATATCATTCATATAAAATCAGAATTACTTTATTTTTTTATTTTATTATTCTGATAATGAAGAATAGATTAGATCATGAAGAGCAGACCATAAGATACTGATTGATAACTAGAAATTAGTTCTTTTTTTTCACGTTTGCTTAATAGACAAATCATCATTGGTTAATTTAGTAATGACGTTAAATGGCAATCTGTAGGAATTTCAAATAGAATTAAATATTCAGGGATTGGGCAGAGTATTTAAAATTTGAAAGCAATACTAACTTTGATCTCTGAAGGGAGCAAAATTATTGCGAATTATAAAATAACTTAATTAACTTTCATTGACAGAGTACATAATTTACGTTAAAATTCTAATGCATTACTAAAACTGCGAAATCAGGTTTAAGATATTTCATATGCAATTTAGCATTAATTTAACATTTTGTCTAGCTGAGGATCAGCTACATAAAATTTAACTTTCTGTTTAATTAACATAATTATTTAAATTTGGTGATTTAAGCACAGGAGAAGTGTTGTTAAATATTTTAAAATAATTATATACGATAATACTTCCCTGAATTAACTATTTATATACAAGTCAACATACACCAATAGGGAATATAATTTAAAAAGGATCTCCGATATATGTAAAGGAATCACTATTGACAAATCACTAATCTACAGATTGCATTCTTTCATTAAATATAAATTGGCTTCAGTTTCATTAAATACTTAAAAATTAACGAAACTTTTAATTCGAGTGAAAGTTTATAAAGGCGATCATGTTTGCATAAGTTAACTGTCGAATTAAAAATATACATTTGTTCATTAAGGCAGATGAGCCGGAATTGTTTACGACCGTTAGTAAATATTTTATGTTTAAAATGTTATGCATCGTGATTAGTACAAATATTTAAGAACGACTATTTTAATTTAATAATAATAATATAAGAGCTCTGTATCCGCTAATTACAGTAATTCATTACTATAAAATATCTGAATTATTCTTTCTTGCACTTTCTAGTTTGTTTACATAAAGCATACTAAGTGGAATAAATATACATAATTTATTTCATTTATTTGCAATTTCCAAATATTATTTTTAATATCAAATAAAATAATCCAAAATATTTAAAATCACTTGGATAAATATAATTTTTGATGGTCTCAGAACTACTTTGATTTCAAAAATTGAATAGAATGGCGAGAACTTTTGATAAATTTAAATTATTTCTCAAAAAAAGGAATCAATTTGATATCTAACATTTGCATATATATGCTGCCGAATAAATAATACTGAAAAAAAGATCTTAGAGAATTATCTCTCCTTAGTATACACCTATTGTTTTTAAATAGATTTCAGAATGTTAAAAAAATAATATGTTGGTAAAAAATTTAACTTTCTATCACTCTTCAATTTCAAGATATTTCATGTGTAAATACTTTTCATTTCTGGGATTTGGAATGCAAATTATTGGTATAATTATATTTTCCTTTACTAGCACAAACATTGCTTTACTTATAAGATCAATGGATAAAATGATAATAGAGTTCATAATGATGAATTATTAGCACACAAACTTTCTGAAATCTTTAATATTTCAATGTAATGAAAATAGAAATTGTATGAAAAAGTTGAAATTTCATCTGAGATATTCATAAAACGGCTGGGAGGGAATGTTACAAATCCTCAAACGCTATGTCCACCAGAAGGATTTTTGCCTTCTCTACGACTTCCGTATTTAGAGACGTAATGTATTGCATTTTCTGTTCAGTAGAGTATTGTAGGATAAAAAAGAGCATGGATTTTAGATATAATCGTTCTACCCCTTGGATAAACATTTAATATAGATATGCAATATTTCTTTATCTCACGATCCATTATCAAAGTACATTCGTCGTTGTTGTTTTGAGTTATGTATTCATAAATATCATAAAGTCCAACGGATTAATACGCATCGACATTTTTATGGTAAAATTATATACTAAACTTTATTCACTAGCATTTTATGTTTTTAAGTTATTGAGTGCAGATTGAAAATCTTCCTTTAAGGTGTACGTACACACTAGAAGATTTTTTTTTAAATTTTAACTTTAAAAATCCAGTTTTTTCACAGTAGGTCATTAATATATGTTTAAACTCATTGCAGGTGAAAAAAAACCATATTACACTAATTATTAATTAATTAAATGATATTTAATGTGCTGATTAGCATATTTTTTGAAACATGATATCTTAAATTCTAATTTGTACAGACACACAATTCTAGTTGGAAATGATGCCTAATATTAGTCTGCATGTTGTCTGCCTCAATCAAGTTATAAAAATATATAGTTTTTTTTAACAATTATTTCATCAACGATAAATAGAAAAAGCGAGATTTTTTCTGTAATTTTAACTTTTAAATAGCTATTAAAAATTTATTTCTATAAATATAATTTTGATTGAGACAAAAAACCTCCGCTATTTCATACAGATTATTCTGATATGCAAATAACTGTATTTGGTTAATTTCTTATTGAGTTATGATTGTTTGAATGAAGCAACATAGTGGAAAAATATCATTCTTCATAAAGTGAGTTTTAAAAAATCCCTAACTATAGTTTTTAATGAAAGCACCTCAAGAAAAATAATTATAACTCGAGAAATATTTCGAATATCGACAACATCTTGGTATCGTTTGAATGCTAAAAGATCAGAAAACATTATTAAACAATAAAAAATATTCGATATTTTGAACGATTTTCGAAGTTTCAAGTGTGTACATACATCTTAATTGATTTTGTCCAAACTTTATTAGAAATCTGTAAATAAATCATACACGCAATTACATTCCTTTAGGTAAATGTGTTTTTAAGTTATTGCATTCATTCATAGACAGAAGACAGTCAAGCATAATTCCGCAAATGCTGTTTCGGACTCAAAAGTTATTTGAAGTGTGAAAATTAACTTAAATCACGAGGTTCCGATTTTTGAAAATTACAAGCATTTATCCAATTGTAAATTCATATACATCAGAAATAATGAAGTTCAATATTCAAAAATAGTATTATTCAAAACTTAAATGCTGCTTTATAAATGTTTTAGATGCATATAAGTTTTATATCTATCTAATGAAATAAAAAGGTAAAACAAAGTGTATGAAGAAGAGCATGTGAAATAGATGAAAACAACTGATAATAAGCTGAATTTTGATCGGAAGTTGTGCAACTAATATTGAAACAAAGATCTCCCAAATAATAAAAGAGACAGCCAAGCAAATTACAACGGAAGACAGGAAAAAAGACTGAAAATGCAGGACTGATAGAAATCCGTTTCAACTGAATTCCCGGAAATGGCTCTTTCACCCTAGAGTACTCAAAGTAGTCTCCGTTGTCACAACGTTGTCTTACGAAAGGAAATTGCCATTGCAACAATTTTCTCAAAATAGAATACGAAATCTTAAGCTTGCGACTCTTTTATGCGAGCTCCTTATTGTATTGAAAACAGAAGGAGAACAACTTTTCAGTGAATGTTTAAGAAACAGCGAAAAGCTTGTTTCCAAATCCTAAGTTACTCTACCAATTTTGAAAGAGGTTTATTTAAGTAAGGAATTCAGATTTTGCCATTTCAAATTTAGCAAGAGATTTGTCTTCTTGGAGAGAAGTAGCTATTGTTGTATTTTTGATGGTATTCTATATAAAAAGAATTCAAAATAAGACCATTTCCTATCTTTTAAAATCCCTAGCCGTTTAGATTTAAAGTATTATTGTCTTTCTATAAAAAAAAATATTTATATTTCGTCTTGGTTGCTAGGTGCTTTATAAAAGAAAGGAAACTAGTTTTTTTCAGATATCAGAAAACACAAGAAAATAATATATATTGTTAGCAAAGTAAGGTTAATACAACAAATCTCAATGTTAAATCATTTTTTAAAAAATAAAAAAAAATAATTATAATATTGTTTTATCTTTATGAGTTATAAAATTAAAGGCAAACATATTTTTATATTACGAAACAAATGCATTAAAAAAAATATGTCTTACCAAATGTTCATATGACATGCATGTATATAAGAGAATTTATTATGCCTCTCATGGGCAAACCTTTAATGTCTTACAATAATAGTTAGATAATATATATAAAAGATACCAGGAGTGGTCTTTTGGAAACTTTTTCGAATATTTACTTTCTTCCCATGTGAAAATTTTGGAATTAGCGTTAAGCCATGAAAGCTATAAATATATATCTTTCCAAATGTTCATATGCAATGCAAGCATATAAGGGAATCTATTATATGTCTCATGGGCATTCCCTTATATCCTTTAATGTTCTTCGTAAATAGTTATATAATACGTAAAAAAGATGGCAGGAATGGTCTTTTGGAAACTTTTTTGCGTATTCACAAACTCCCTATGTGAAAATTTTGGAATTAGAGTTAAGCCATGAAAGTTACAGAAATATGTCTTACCAAATGTTCATAAGGCATGAAAGTATATAAGGGAATCTATTATACGTTTCATTGGCAATACTTTAGTGTTCTCTATTAATAGTTAGAGAATATATAAAAGAGATGCCAGGAGTGGTCTTTTGGAAACTTTTTAGCATATTTACATTCTCCACCATATGAAAATTTTGCTAAGCTACAAAAAAAAAAATGTTTTACAAATTATTCATATGTCATTCAAGCATATAAAGGAATATATTATACGCCTCATGAGCAAACGTTTAATGTTCTTCATTAATAGTTAGATAATATATAAAAAAGATACCAGGAGTGGTCTTTTGGAAACTTTTTTGCATAATCACATTCTGCCTATGTGAAAATGTTGTAATTAGCGTTAAACCATGAAAGTTACAGAAATATGTCTTATCAAATGTTCATATGGCATGAAAGCATATAAGAGAATCTATTATACGTTTCATTGGAAACCCTTTAGTGTTCTCCATTAATAGTTAGATAATATAAAAAAGAAATGCCAGGAGAGGTCTTTTGGAAACTTTTTTTGCATATTTACATTCTCCACCATATGAAAATTTTGCTAAGCTACAAAAAAAAAATGTCTTACAAAATCTTCATATGGCATTCAATCATATAAAGGAATCTATTATACGTCTCATGAGCAACCGTTTAATGTTCTTCATTAATAGTTAGATAATATATAAAAAAGATACCAGGAGTGCTCTTTTGGAAACTTTTTTGCATATTCACATTCTGCCTATGTGAAAATGTTGTAATTAGCGTTAAACCATGAAAGTTACAGAAATATGTCTTACCAAATGTTCATATGGCATGAAAGCATATAAGAGAATCTATTATACGTTTCATTGGAAACCCTTTAGTGTTCTCCATTAATAGTTAGATAATATATAAAAGAAATGCCAGGAGAGGTCTTTTGGAAACTATTTTGCATATTTACATTCTCCACCATATGAAAATTTTGCTAAGCTACAAAAAAAAATGTCTTACAAAATGTTCATATGGCATTCAATCATATAAAGGAATCTATTATACGTCTCATGAGCAACCGTTTAATGTTCTACATTAATAGTTAGATAATATATAAAAAAGATACCAGGAGTGGTCTTTTGGAAACTTTTTTGCATATTCACATTCTGCCTATGTGAAAATGTTGTAATTAGCGTTAAACCATGAAAGTTACAGAAATATGTCTTACCAAATGTTCATATGGCATGAAAGCATATAAGAGAATCTATTATACGTTTCATTGGAAACCCTTTAGTGTTCTCCATTAATAGTTAGATAATATATAAAAGAAATGCCAGGAGAGGTCTTTTGGAAACTATTTTGCATATTTACATTCTCCACCATATGAAACTTTTGCTAAGCTACAAAAACAAATGTCTTACAAAATGTTCATATGGCATTCACGCATATAAAGGAATCTATTATACATCTCATGAGCAACCGTTTAATGTTCTTCATTAATAGTTAGATAATATATAAAAAAGATACCAGGAGTGGTCTTTTGGAAACTTTTTTGCATAATCACATTCTGCCTAGTGAAAATGTTATAATTAGCGTTAAACCATGAAAGTTACAGAAATATGTCTTACCAAATGTTCATATGGCATGAAAGCATATAAGAGAATCTATTATACGTTTCATTGGAAACCCTTTAGTGTTCTCCATCAATAGTTAGATAATATATAAAAGAAATGCCAGGAGAGGTCTTTTGGAAACTATTTTGCATATTTACATTCTCCACCATATGAAAATTTTGCTAAGTTATAAAAAAAACTTACAAAATGTTTATATGGTATACAAGCATATAAAGGAATCTGTTATACGTCTCATGGGCAACCGTTTAATGTTCTTTATTAATAGTTAGATAATATATGAAAAAGATAACAGGAGTGGTCTTTTGGAAACTTTTTTGCATATTCACATTCTGCCTATGTGAAAATGTTGTAATTAGCGTTAAACCATGAAAGTTACAGAAATATGTCTTACCAAATGTTCATATGGCATGAAAGCATATAAGAGAATCTATTATACGTTTCATTGGAAACCCTTTAGTGTTCTCCATTAATAGTTAGATAATATATATAAAAGAAATGCCAGGAGAGGTCTTTTGGAAACTATTTTGCATATTTACATTCTCCACCATATAAAAATTTTGCTAAGTTATAAAAAAAAAACTTACAAAATGTTTATATGGCATACAAGCATATAAAGGAATCTGTTATACGTCTCATGGGCAACCGTTTAATGTTCTTTATTAATAGTTAGATAATATATGAAAAAGATAACAGGAGTGGTCTTTTGGAAACCTTTTTGCATATTCACATTCTGCCTATGTGAAAATGTTGTAATTAGCGTTAAACCATGAAAGTTACAGAAATATGTCTTACCAAATGTTCATATGGCATGAAAGCATATAAGAGAATCTATTATACGTTTCATTGGAAACCCTTTAGTGTTCTCCATTAATAGTTAGATAATATATAAAAGAAATGCCAGGAGAGGTCTTTTGGAAACTATTTTGCATATTTACATTCTCCACCATATGAAAATTTTGCTAAGCTACAAAAAAAATGTCTTACAAAATGTTCATATGGCATTCAATCATATAAAGGAATCTATTATACGTCTCATGAGCAACCGTTTAATGTTCTTCATTAATAGTTAGATAATATATAAAAAAGATACCAGGAGTGGTCTTTTGGAAACGTTTTTGCATATTCACACTCTGCCTATGTGAAAATGTTGTAATTAGCGTTAAACCATGAAAGTTACAGAAATATGTCTTACCAAATGTTCATATGGCATGAAAGCATATAAGAGAATCTATTATACGTTTCATTGGAAACCCTTTAGTGTTCTCCATTAATAGTTAGATAATATATAAAAGAAATGCCAGGAGAGGTCTTTTGGAAACTATTTTGCATATTTACATTCTCCACCATATCAAAATTTTGCTAAGCTACAAAAAAAAATGTCTTACAAAATGTTCATATGGCATTCAATCATATAAAGGAATCTATTATACGTCTCATGAGCAACCGTTTAATGTTCTTCATTAAGAGTTAGATAATATATAAAAAAGATACCAGGAGTGGTCTTTTGGAAACTTTTTTGCATATTCACATTATGCCTATGTGAAAATGTTGTAATTAGCGTTAAACCATGAAAGTTACAGAAATATGTCTTACCAAATGTTCATATGGCATGAAAGCATATAAGAGAATCTATTATACGTTTCATTGGAAACCCTTTAGTGTTCTCCATTAATAGTTAGATAATATATAAAAGAAATGCCAGGAGAGGTCTTTTGGAAACTATTTTGCATATTTACATTCTCCACCATATGAAAATTTTGCTAAGCTACAAAAAAAAATGTCTTACAAAATGTTCATATGGCATTCAATCATATAAAGGAATCTATTATACGTCTCATGAGCAACCGTTTAATGTTCTTCATTAATAGTTAGATAATATATAAAAAAGATACCAGGAGTGGTCTTTTGGAAACTTTTTTGCATATTCACATTCTGCCTATGTGAAAATGTTGTAATTAGCGTTAAACCATGAAAGTTACAGAAATATGTCTTACCAAATGTTCATATGGCATGAAAGCATATAAGAGAATCTATTATACGTTTCATTGGAAACCCTTTAGTGTTCTCCATTAATAGTTAGATAATATATAAAAGAAATGCCAGGAGAGGTCTTTTGGAAACTATTTTGCATATTTACATTCTCCACCATATGAAACTTTTGCTAAGCTACAAAAACAAATGTCTTACAAAATGTTTATATGGCATGCAAGCATATAAAGGAATCTATTATACGTCTCATGAGCAACCGTTTAATGTTCTTCATTAATAGTTAGATAATATATAAAAAAGATACCAGGAGTGGTCTTTTGGAAACTTTTTTGCATAATCACATTCTGCCTATGTGAAAATGTTATAATTAGCGTTAAACCATGAAAGTTACAGAAATATGTCTTACCAAATGTTCATATGGCATGAAAGCATATAAGAGAATCTATTATACGTTTCATTGGAAACCCTTTAGTGTTCTCCATTAATAGTTAGATAATATATAAAAGAAATGCCAGGAGAGGTCTTTTGGAAACTATTTTGCATATTTACATTCTCCACCATATGAAACTTTTGCTAAGCTACAAAAACAAATGTCTTACAAAATGTTCATATGGCATTCAAGCATATAAAGGAATCTATTATACGTCTCATGAGCAACCGTTTAATGTTCTTCATTAATAGTTAGATAATATATAAAAAAGATACCAGGAGTGGTCTTTTGGAACCTTTTTTGCATAATCACATTCTGCCTATGTGAAAATGTTATAATTAGCGTTAAACCATGAAAGTTACAGAAATATGTCTTACCAAATGTTCATATGGCATGAAAGCATATAAGAGAATCTATTATACGTTTCATTGGAAACCCTTTAGTGTTCTCCATTAATAGTTAGATAATATATATAAAAGAAATGCCAGGAGAGGTCTTTTGGAAACTATTTTGCATATTTACATTCTCCACCATATGAAAATTTTGCTAAGTTATAAAAAAAACTTACAAAATGTTTATATGGTATACAAGCATATAAAGGAATCTATTATACGTCTCATGAGCAACCGTTTAATGTTCTTCATTAATAGTTAGATAATATATAAAAAGGATAACAGGAGTGGTCTTTTGGATACTAATTTTCATATTCACATTCTTCCCATATAAAAATTTGGAATTGGCGTTAAGCCATGAAAGCTACGATTTATCCAATCTTCATTACTGAGCAGTCGAAAACGGAGAAAAGGCGGAAGAGTGAAAACCCAATCTCACCCATACCTTTTCTACTCTCGTATATGATGACAGAGTCCTGCACATGAGCATTTTGGGCTTCTCGATTTATTAGAGAAAAGCGAGGATGCATTTGACATCTCCTTTTCGACAAATTGAAACCGAAATTCAACATAGGACAACAGTTTTAGTAAAAGATTTGGCATCAAATTTCAATTATCGAAATGTTTATATATTCCAGTGGGACTCAAATATAAACCAATAAATAACTAATTATTTGCCGGATCTGTTTATAAATATCATACACGCCTAAAATGTGAATAAAACTGAGTATCAAAATTATCTAATTATTAGCAGTTTATTATTTTTCCTGTCCACATCTACTCGGACAGATAGATAAATTTAAAAATGCATTTCTTTCAGATTTTTAAAGAAATTTACAAGTTTGATATAAAGACCACATATAAATTCCATTCATGAAAATACTGTCGATTTCAACCGTTTCAAATGGAGAAAATTTCTAAAATAAAAACATTGTTGGAATTCACCAATTTTTCCCATAATTGTTGGATTGTATGCTTTTATAATTTTATTTTGACATGCTATAGACAGACAGTTAAACCCACACTTCACAGCAAAATTGTGCTTTTAGGCACTAAATGAACAGAAGACTTCGAAAGAGCACAGGATTATGGTTTTTCGGAGTAAGAGAAAAAGAAAGATTTTTCAATTGATACTTTTCTGCTTGGAAATTCTTCGAAATCCTACATACGTTGACGTTTCAAAAAGGAATGATCATAAATTAATAAAAGAAAATTAATTTCCAATATTAATCTTTTAAATTTTGATTTTCTAACTCAAAATACGGCCTATTATATAGAATGCATTTGTATATATATATATATATATATATATATATATTCTAGATTTCAAACTCATGCTGAAATCCATCTCTGAACGGTTTACTTTCGCATATTTTATCATTATCTTTGTTGATGGGATATGATTAATACGGAAGTGTTTTTTTCATATTCATTAAAAGAGAAAAATCACATGGAGCTAGATCGAGGTAATAAGGAGGAATGAGAAAATATGTGGCATTGATTTTTGAAATATAATGTTGATATGTCTCGAAATACACCCCGCACAAACACGTGACATGTGCAGTTTTCTTGAGATCAACGAGTTAATGGCAAACAACGAAAATCCAACTTTTTAACATTTAGAAACCTGTAAATTTCTTATGAGAGCAATTTTCTTAGAAATTTAACTCTCAATTTTCTACTTTTTTTTTTTAATGTTTTCCTGCACTAGAATATGGAGCAGTTTCGAAGCAGTTATTCAATTTTTTATTTAAAATAACATAAAAGGGATTTTGATTTTGTTATATATTCTCATTTCTGAGTGTTTGTAAAAAAATAGAAAGGATGTGATCTAGATTATTCTACGTTATGTAATATTAATTATTTATCATTTCTGATCCACTTGATGAGAATATCAAAATGCTTAATCATCAGCTAATAGAATTAATTAATCAACAGCTAACAGAATTAATTAATCATCAGCTAACAGAAAAATAAAATAAAGAATTTTAAATATCAGTTGGGTTTAATTGCAGTTATTATTAAAAATGGAATTGCCATTTAGAATATGTCATCATAACAGTATTAATAGCAATAATAATCATATGCGAAATAAATATCATATTTGCATTGCAGGAAAATGAAATTCCAACACAGAAGAAGTTATGCTAGATAAACGAAATTTGAGAAAAGTGTTTGCACGTCTTAAAATGAGGGCTCTTCAATTTTACGCTAGACCAATAAGAACGGCACTAGCAGCTCTACTATAAATATGCAAATCATGTTTGCTTTAAATTCTGGATGAAAACTTCGTGAGTTATATTTACCTTCTGAATTGGGCGTAGGAAGATAGATATAACTGCCTTTAAGGTGGCGATATCATCAGCTTGCTGAGTTTAAATAAGGCTATAATACAACTACGGGATGTGGATTTTTCTTTCGCAATATTGTAAGACGACTTGGAAGAAAAGCATCCAGGAAAGATGATTGTAGGTAGCAATGGAGTTGTATATGGACTATTGCTGAGAAGTCATATCACTGACTCTCCAACACACGGAAAAAAATTACTGAATGACCGAACAACTGAAACAGCAACACTGGTGGTAATTGTGATTGAATCCTAAGGGCCATAACCGGTCCCGGTACAACCCTTCTCTAAGGAAGTAAGTCCCGCCATTGATGGAGATGATAGACACTCATCCTTTCGTGTGCCCTCCGGGGTGGCAAGAACCAACCACCATGCCGGAAGCTTCTCATCCTCATTCAAGGTGCCCCCCGGGGGGGGGAACCATTTCTGAGAAAGAATACCTTTGTAGTCTCTTCATAACAAGAGTGCATTGTATTAAAACCCTTTCAGAAATTAAAATTTTTATTGATAATGGAATGGTACAGTGACAGACAAATCTATTATCTTTGGAAATTTTCCTAACCAATCGGTAATGTTCATGTTAATGATTCTAAATCACTGCCTTCTGCGACTTCAGTGTTGTTGAGCTATTATTCACTTAATGCAGATTGGAGTAGAGATCTACTATTATTTCACATGATTAATTAAGTCCTTTTTTTTTAATCTTTTTACAGTGATGATCTTATGTTAGTTAGAAAGTAGCCATGCGAGCACTTGAAACCAAGATGTCTACCATATAGGCACATTAGTCTGACATTTGAATTATCATATGATTGCATTATGATCTGGAGAGAAAATTCTTAGTTATTCAGCACACTTTAATTTCAAATTCGCCCATCAGACTGATGACTTAACTGGCTGTGCTGCCATTTTTTTTTATCTTTCTTTTATGGCATTTTCCAAAAATAATCCTCTCCATATCACTTACGTTGTTTGACATACTTCTTCGAGTGACGATATGTTGTTAAACCTGAGAGATTTACGAAATTTTTCTCTTATCAGTAACATATGGCAGATTATTAGACAACCAAACCATTGTCGGTACAGGCAGCATGGTTCAATGTCGATTTGATTGTTTAAATTTAGAAAACATAACACTTCACACTAAATGATGTACGGCATTTGTACGACCCAATGCATAAACAATTGCACGCTTATATTTAAAAATGCCGAAATCTTTAACGGTTGTCTTCTCTCACGTATATTTCAACTATAAACTAATATTTCACAAGTACGAAAGTTTAGTTTAAATTTTATTGTTCTAATTTTTACCTAATTTCGACATTTTCTAACTGCGCTTCTCAGAGTATTCGCAATTTCAGACAATAGTTCAATAGTAAATCATTAACGCTTTACATCATACGGATCATTCTATAGCATTTTTGTACTTGGAAATTTTATATCACATCTGAATAAAAAAATATATATTTATAGAATTTATATAATTGCCATGTAGATTCAAAAAGTATCGCTGCAAAATCTAACTACATTTTTAAAAATAAAGATTGATCATTCGAGAAAAAAGATACAAGAGAATATAAACTATTTCTAATTGCAATTTTCATATGATTAAGAACAAGAAAACCCACGCCAGAAGAATGTATTTTTCCATCACTAATATCAAGTAGCATAGATAGGCGAATCTAAGAGTAGAAAATACACATTTTCATACCATATTAAGACTTAATATGTCACTTTTAATGCTTCTTACTTACAATGGATTTGGACAATTATTTTTTTTTGACCAATGTATGAACAAATGCTCCCTTTATTGCTTCAGTGTTTATCTTATTTTCATGTTTATTTCATTAGTACATGTCGTAGTTAAATAGTAGCTTAAAAATAATATAAATATGTTTTATACTATGCATTCATTTAAATCGGGAATGGAAATAATAAAGGGTGGAATTCATATTAAATAAATAAATTCTCTTACACTCATATTTGATTAACCTTCAAAAATATTGAGCTAAATTTTTAATGATTTATTCATTTATAACTTATCACGTGGAATTTTTATTTTTGGCAGTTTTAGTTTTGCTTTGTTCTTAAGCAATTTTTTCATTCAAAATATAAAAACTATTGCATTTTATTAAAAAAATCATCATTAAAAAAACCAATAAGCTGATAATTTGTATAAAAATTTATATAATTATAATAAAGAAACATCTATATCGTAATAATAAAGTAATGAAATTTCTTCTTGATTTCAGGTATGTCAGTTAAAACCATTTTTGAAATAGAGTACGGATAAGAAATATTATAACATAACTATAATGTATATAGTAAAATATTAGATGAGCTCACCTTTATCATTTAAAATAATATCCGCAGAATCATATCCAAGAGAGTTTTTGGCAACGCAAGTATATATTCCATAGTCTGCTGAATCGATATCACTCACAGTAAGAATGGACGTGAACTGAACGTCCCCTTTTTGTGTGAGAGTCACACCATACTTGTCGCTTCGCACTCTCAGCACTGTTCCGTTGAACGTCCAGGTAACAGTGACATTCGGTGTAGCATCCACAACACACTTCAAACGAACAAGATCTGTGTCTAATTCTCCGCCATTATTGATGATCATTGGTTTGTCTGAAACATCAAATGTAATAAATATATAATGATACATATTCGACATTTTCAAACTTAAATATGAAATACCTTAACCACATGCAGGAAATGAATCATTTCCTTAAATAGTATATACAGAAAAAATTGCTGGATATAATTTATATAACTATTCAGTTATCAGTTCCATGCCCCTAACCTACATGTAGTAGTTCCGGTTCCACGACTAAATGGAAATGGATTGAAAAGAGAAGAACAGTTGCACGGAAGTGTGTGACTGGTACCGGTAAAAGTGTGAGTTGGTAGTATATCCGGTGAGAACTCCAAGAAATGATTTTGAATTTAAATTTAATTGCACGTTTTTAAATAATTATCGATCATTTAATCCATAAAATATAATAAACTGGTGTTGCCAATTATAGTTTCATCATTTGTATCAAGGCACGCGACAATCACTATATTAGAATAATTTTCAGTGTAATTACAAAATACACTGAGACGATTAATGTTATTTCAATTCAAAATTTAAATCTAATCAAATATTTGAAATTCATTTAATTAACTGAATCTAAATATGGTATGTTAATTCAATATAAATAAAATTCACTATTGCTATGCTTGTATGTTCTATACTCCCATCTAAATAATCAAGATGAATTAAACCGCATTTTACACTATTAATTTGGAAGAAATGACAAAGTACAAATTTTCAATTTAAAAAGCAATTAAATATTTAAGAAATTAGCAATTTTTTTATACTTAAAACTAATCGACAACTATTTTCTTAAATTTTACTTATTTAAATAGACTTGTTGATAATGCTGTTATTGGACTAAAAGTAATAATTTTACCATGCCTAAATCTAATTTAAGTTATTGGCTCAAATAAAGTCAGCCTTAATGAAGACAGCATTATAAGTATTGCTACATATGTGAACAAAATTCATAGGGGTGATCTAACCAATATTAATAATTTATGAAAAAAATAGTTATTGGTAATTTATAAAATTACCTGGTTCAATTGACATTCTAATTTTGATTAAATGCAGGAGATAAATATTTTAAACTATAAAAGAATTATTTAGAATTTTATATTATGATATTTTATACGAAAGTATATTTTACGTTGAAAATTTTGTATTTGAAAAAGTTTAATCTCGGGAGATTAAAAGTTTGATACTTCGTTGGGTATATCCATTAGTTTTGCATAAAAATACAGCTATCTTTTCCAAGTTATTATTGCCAAATAGATTAATGCAACTCACTATTTAGTGATAAAAAATAATATATTATTATTATTATTAAAACGAAGAACATTTAAAAAATGACTCTATTGTCTCATATTTAGTACGAATATAAATCTTATTTTTATCAAAAATATTAAATTATTTTATAGTTAGTCTTAAATTATATATCCATTTCTTTTTTCTTTTTTTCTTATATAATCTTAAAAAGCTATTCTGAATATTTTGGGAATAAGAAATTTGAAAAGTATTGGAACTAAATTAATCCTTTTTCGCTATATAATATTAAAAATGATTCGATATGTTCATTACCGAAACAAAATCTTAGAAATTAATTATATATCCTAACTAGAAGGGGAATATCATTTCATGGATGTGAGATTTTTATAAGTAGTAAAATTAGTTAATTGAAAATCTCTCTCTCTCTCTCTTTTTTTTTTTTTTGTCATTTTATATACAACAATTTCCTAACATGTAAAGATAAAAAAAAATCAGCATCGTTTCAATAAGTGGTACATACTTTGCACTTTCTATATTCTCTCCGAATTAAGTGTAGTATTTCCTCATAAACTTTTTATATACAAAGCATTAGGCAGCATGAACTGATGCCAGTTTTAAAAAACAAAATTAAACACAAATATAGTTTATTCAAAGACTTTTTTATGGGCCTCACAATGGAATCATTTTTCAATCTCATCTGCGCTGCAACGGTAATAAATGTATTTTATGGAGATCATAAATTTGCTTTCCTCATAAAATTGATGGCACTCAGAAAATATTTTACGTCTTTTTTTTTCTTTTGACACTGAGAAGAATCTGTTAATTAACAAGCAAAAAAAGAAAAAGCAATCGAGTATCTTCATCTGGTTTTAATTAACTAAACTAATATTACTAAATTAATATTCCGAAAGATTTAATCAGATATTTAGTTTACTTCCTAAAAACATCTACTGTTTGTTTCAGTATTCTGAGACGACCACTTTTCGACGATTCTATTCGACGAGGGGAGAGACGCGGAAGGATGAGCGCATTTTCGGAATTCTTCAGCATTCTTTGACCTTGGTTTTCGATCTATTAGATACTTTTTATATCAGATATAATTTTGAAATATTTATTTAGAATTACAAAAATATATTAAATTCTGGAAATTTGATAACTTTTAGAAATCTGCAAAACGTGCGAAGAATTGTAAATTTTGAAACAACTTTCTGTATAGTTTATATTTTGATTAATATTCTTATTTTAAACAAATTTCTGTAAAGCGTTTCTGAAAAAAAAAAGAAAAAGAAAGAAAAGAAAAAATAAATACAATTAAAGTATTACGCATGCAAAATCTTTCTGATAAATTTGATCAAAAGACTTTATAGTTTTAAAACTTTTAAGCAAGAATTCTTATTTTAAGGATAAGTCAGCATTAACACATTTTTTCGATAACCTATGTACTTATTTTTGGAGTTTAAATTAGAGACAAAATTAATTTCAGTCAACTCGCCCACTTTTAAGGCAATACGAGGTTACATTTTCAAGTGAAAGTAGCTGAGGTTGCAGACTTTCCCAATATTTAACCTTGGACCGATGACGAGGGAAGTGTCTGGGTTTAAATGATTTCTAAACTTTCACTCCACACTGATACAAGAATTAATGTGTCTTATTTTCACCCTCAGATTCCTCTTTAATTAAGAGCTCAGAGATCTGTCTTTTTCGGTAACCTTTTACTTATTGCTGGCATTAAAATCCGACAAAATTAATTTCATCCAAATCACGCATTTTTAAAGCAATACCAGGTTACATTTTCGAGTGAGAGAGACTAAAAGTGGCAGATCTCTCAATACTTAATATTGATTTGATTACATGGCGGATGTCTGGATTTAAGCGATTTCTAAACTTTCACACCACACTAATATGGAAATATATAATTCTGATGGGTTTAATGTGCTTTATTTTCACGTACAAATGCATCTTTGGTGAAGAGCTCGGAGGTTTTTGTTGTTATCAGGACACATAATTTCTTAAGTATAAGGATATAACTCTTATGAAAATTAAAGGACGTGGTATGTGCTTTATTAATTTCTGATTTTAAATGTCATATTTTTATCAGAAAAATGATTTTTAATCCTTAATTTACTACCATCTTAAAATATCAAAAAACGTTCTTCCATTTCTTCTAAGCATGCATAAAGTTAACCATATTTATTTGCATTTTTAACAAATGAATCAATAACTTTGAATATTGTAATTCCTTGATGTTCTTTGAATTTCGCTTAAGATGGAATCCAATCTTCAAAAGCTATTCTGAAGGCTGCACATATCCATTACTTTTATCGAAAAAGCAATGTAACGTGCGAATCAACAATAACAGCCATCGATTTTAGCTGACGCCACTTTTCATTCCTACTCCATTTTAGAGCCAGAAATTGAAATTCAGTCTATCGCATACGTCTAAGCCTTGTTTAGTGTAACTGCAAAAGAATAAACAGTGTTGAGGCACGCAAGTATAAAAGGCTCACCCAAAATAAGAGGAAAACACATAAAAACAATTCTGCTTGTTCCTGAAACTAATAATTTTCTATATGAAAAATTCTGTAGTTTAACCCTTTATTGAGCATGATTCCGTGCATTAACAAATACATTTTTGTTATTGTTATATCATGATAAATTGATGATGTAGATGGTAAAACATCAAAAGTGCATTGATTTGTCATTTAATTTATGAAATAAGGGGTTTTAAATATACTTTCCAGAGATCGTTCAAAGAAAACTGAAAATGGTAAGCATATTTACCACTGAGCGTCTAAGGGCAAAAGTATAGTCTAATGTTCATTGGTAAATATACTTACCACTTACTTTTAGGTAATTTAAAGCTTTATACACTTGGAATTCAAATTCAATAATATCTTACATTAAAGTTTGAAGCTCATTTTGCATTTGTTAGGCTGGTTGAACGGATCGCTACATTGCATGAAAATAAAACTGTTACAATCTGATGCATTTTTATTAATAACATCTTAGCCACGTTTTGCATTAAGCAATAAAATAAAATGTCGTAAACTACAGTAATAAAATAATGAATACATCAAAAATGAAGTCAAAATATGCCTAAAATTATTCACTGGAGGATTCTGAATTTCAAGGAATTCCAACTATATCAACAATTTTGTTTGATTTAAAAATGTAATTAAATTAAACAAATTCAATACAAATAATGATTATTAAATATAAGAATATCTTAGGAATATGTATAAGGAACACAACGCAGAACATTTTTTCAGGAGTTTAATGACAAATGCTGGAACTTAATGCCGCTACGGAAACCCTTACATCACGAGATGGCAGTGGCAAGGATATTTACCACTTTGGAATTTAAATGATATTTAACCATAGACTTAATGCATTTCTGAGCAATTAAGGCATTAGCATCTTAATTGTATTCGAATTTTAAGCATCTGATCACTTTATTTATTATAAAATACTTTTCTGAGCTCTCATAAAAAAATCTTTTGAAAGTGGTAAGAATATATACCAGAGAACAATAAAAAGTAATTTAAATCAGAGATAAGTTATAGGTATTATTTTAATGAACCGCTAATGATAGTTTCAATTTCTTGCATATTATCTAAAGACATAATAAGATTCTATAAGATAATTCTTCACTCTTCTAAGCTCAAACATCCCTTTGGTAGGTAGGTTAAGCTAGTGAAGACTAAATAAATTAATAAACAATACTAAACAAGAAAATTGGTTTTAAACTATCTCCCACATGCAAAACTTCTGTTATTGGAATGCAGTTTCAACTCCCACTTATTGTTGCATTGCTTTTTTTGTTAGTATTCTAAGCTTATAGAAACACATGATAATATTAATTTTTTATATGCCCAGAATGATCATACTAAGAATTTAATTATTATCCAGGATCTAATAATTTTCATATATGGAACTATATAAAAAATTGCGTAGTTTAAGTCAGAGACAAATTACAGGAATTATTGTAACCCAACGTTAAGGAAAATTTTTATTTCTAGAATACTATCTAGACATACACAACATTATTTTACAAGATACAATTCTATACGTTTCTAAGTCTAACATTCTTTGATAGGTAGATTAAGCTAGCGGGGATTAAGTAGATTAATAAGTGATGCTAAACAACAAAATTGGTTTTAAATTAGCACCAATATGCAAAATACTTTGTTGCCAGAATACATTTTCAACTTACACGTATTATTACCAGACATTGACTATTTTGTATTTTGAACTTGTTTAAACACATTGTAAGGTTAATTCTTTTGTATGTCCAGCATGATCATTTGCGCAATTATTTTTATATTAGCAGAATTATTAATTATAGTAGTAAATGTCAGTGCTAAAATTTCCTATAAACATGAAATCATCGATTCACTTGGCATCTGAAAGGCAGTGAATACACATTCCTTTATCGAAAAAGCAATGCACTTCTTCGAATCAACAACATCAGCCATCGATTTTGGCCGACGCCACTTTTCATTCCATCTCCATTCCAGAACCAGAAATTGAAATACAGTCAATCGCGAAAGTCGATGTCATTCTTTATTGTTACTGTTAAAGAATAAACCGTGGAGGGGATGGAGAAGGATGAGAAGAACTTACAGAGGACATTGAGGAGAACAGAGAGGACAGAAGGCCCTCCGATCCCGTTGTCAGCCCAGCATTCGACGGGGCCTCTGAGATCCCTGGAGACGTTCGAGATGTGGAGGATCGATTTCGTGCTATCGAGGGTCGGTCGCCCATTCCGTGGCAATCCTTTTATCCGCCACTTTATCATTTCCGTTTTGGCGGGATGGGCCGTAGCCTTGCATTCCAAAGTGGCCTCGGATCCTTCGAACACAGGTCCCGAAGGTGATGCGATTATCACTGATTCCACAGTAGCTCCGTCTAGAGGGAAAATAGAAAATATCTTGGGATATTGTTGCGCTTGACGGATTACTTTCAGTGTATTTTGGAAGTTAATGGTGGCATTGGCTTATACTTTTCCCAGTAAAACTCCCAGGCTGTTATAGAAAAATATTATGTTCAAATACAATACAAGCAAAGTTATGGAATTTAATATATAGTTAAATAACAATAGTTTTAATGATAGATTTTTATCAGCTTGCATATAAATGCTACGATGATTATTAATGTATATGGTAATAAATACAGCAGCGGCTAGCCGCATTCTCATCCAAAAAATTATTCTAAGGCTTGGATGAAAAGTGATACTATAAGGATTTTTTTAAATTATATAATGATGATAGATATATAAAAGAATGACAAAGACAAGATCAGGCGAAACGGGTTTTCAGTGAATTTGTCAGTTATAGATTTGGCTTAAATGGCAACTATGAAGATCTTGACAAATTGTAGGCTAGAAGGGCCTAACAAGGGCATGGGACAAAAACTCCTTTGGGGAACCTAATGAAGAACCGAACTTCTTTACTGAAGAAAAAGAAAACGGAAAATAAACTTTCTGTTCGATTTAGGGCCCCCCTCTGATGTGAGGGCCTTGGGCATCTGCCCCGTATTCCCCTGCCTTAGTCAGGCTCTATGAAAATAGATACAGATATTATCACTTATACTGACGTAATTAGCAAATAATTGTATATGAAAGAATATTAAACAGAATCATATATTTAACTTGCTATTATTTTTAGGTATTAATAACATTTTCTGACATAGTTTTCAAATGAGTTGTGCCGACAAACATTGGTCAGTCGATTTTTAAAACACGCAAATAATAACGTTAACACACCTGTTACAAAAAAAAAAAAAAATGAAAGCTGAAATAAATATAGTGATAAAAAGAAATCTTCAAGAATAGTGCTTAACTCTTTCGTTTCTTAATTTGAGTGCAGGTACTTTAAAATGCAGGAGCATATGAATTTTTCTTTCAGAGATAAGAAAATTTCCCTAACCCCTCAAAAACCGCAATAAGAGCCCATGTTCTTAAGGGGTTGATATACAAATCGCAGACTCCACTTAGTTGAAGGCTATTAAGCAAATATATGCTCAGACATTCTTTAAAAGTTCTTAGAAACCTGTCTGTCCTCCAAACCCCTCTGGGCAAGCATCTCTCATGAACAATGCACATGCCAAGGGCATATTCAATCAATCACACTTAACAAAAGGGGAGGGGGTGTTTTTCACAATGATATCCAAGTGTTTTGGCCGCCCCGCCGTAGTTTAAAAGAAACGGGTTTGGGGACCTCTCACTACTGATCAAGTTAATGGAGACCGAAATGTAAATATATATTACATTTAAAAATGCGTATAACATTTACAAATAAAGCTATTCATTTCTTCCTTAAGCAGCAAATTTTGCATTATAATTAAGGAAATCTGATTGCAGTTATTTCATCCAGAAAACAATGTATTGAAAAGGGGAAATTTAAAAAGTACTATAAAGCTTTATTTAATCAAACGGATTGAAAATGGAATTTAAAATTTCATGAGTAGTTGCATAAGGTGGAATGTTAGGAAAAATGTACCTGAAAAATGAATACTTTGTCAAGAAAAAATCAGAACATAAATCTTGCAAAAAAAGATTGAAAATATTTGATATTGTTTCCGTAGAGATGTTTGACAAGTTTAAATTAGTTCACAAAACTAAAAATTTTATTAAAATATTTATATATACCTTTGAAAATTTCCAGTAGAATCGATACTTTAGATGCAAGTTGTGGTGAATTTTAAGAGTCATAATATTTCGTTTAAGATTCAATGAAATTTATATTATAAAATTTTTACGCTTTCAAATATGAATACTGGTTCAATCCACTGAATGTAGAATTTGAACAAAGAACTTAGAAATAATAACAGATGTCACATATATTTCAAGCAGAATATTATGAAGATGATTTTTCTGTATATAATGCTTCAATAAATTAATATTGATAATTAAGAATGATATTTAAACTTTAAAAGAACAGATGTAGCAAATGCATATACGGAAGAACTATTTCTATAAGTTTCACCACGGAAAAATTTGTCATTTGTCTTAAAAGAGAAGGAATAGTTTATTATTTGGTATTCAATCTGTATCTTTTTTGTATTTTGAATCTGCGTTCCAAAGAAATCATTGTGTTTAAAACTATAGCGAAAAATATAATTAAAATCTGAATATAGTTTAATTTAACAATCTAACGCAGTTGGATTAATTTTCCAATTCTAATAAATAGCAAAGTGCTTTGGCGATTGAATTTGAAATCATGTGGCAAGGTCAAATGGGGAAATTATCAGCCAATCCAATGCCCCACATTACAAAATTTATCTCTATCGTTAAATATAGGCTTTTTTTGGCACAATTTGTTCATTATACTATTTGATTGACACATGGTGAATGGGATCATTGATTTGGAAGTAGAAATATTTTCACATAACAAGCGCTACTATCAATTCATAATATAAAGTATGTATAAATAGTATAAATACTTTTTTACAAAATATTTCAGAATAATATTGTAATATTTTCAAAATACCAAATTGTATACCTGTCGTTCATACAAAAGCATAAGCCTTTGTATGAAAATCCGTATCACTTATTTTTATCCAGTATCCCTTTATATCATTTCTTATTAGATTATTAGATGAAATATTTATTTCCATATACAAAAATCAATCATTGCTTGTATATCATTTTCACAAATCTAGAGTTTTTATCCGATATTGATGAAATTTAGCATTCGTGCATTTCAAAAGAAGAGAAGAGTTACTGTAACATTTTAAAAGTCCAAAAGATAAATAAAATGTAAATTAATTAATTTTTTAAAAAAAAAATGGCATCTTTTAGCTTTATATTTCAAAAATATCTCACAAAAAATATATTTCTACTATTTTAATACTAAAAACAAATTGTTTGTCATGATACTTATTTTGTTTGGGGACACATTGTCTTTTCAAATTTAATAAAATCCTTAAATTAATTTCAATTCACAATCTGTGTCAATGTTAATATTTTTAAGGTAAAATTCCAGATCGTTTCATCGCTCCATCACTTAGTCACCTTTTTACCAATGGTAATATAAAAAATATTTATTGACGTTGAACATCAACTCCTTAACCCTCCAAGCGGCAACCCCGGAAAAAGACGGAATCTTTTCTCCCTTCAAAACGGCGGACTCGTCTATAGACGGAAACAAAAACTCCCTTAAAACTGTCACTGCCCGTATTTTTACGGGTTCCAGTTTTTCCCTACCCCCAATCCCAAGCTGTGAGATAATGAGAAGGAAATGTGAGATAAGGAAAAGTGAATCGTTATTAGTGGACGATATGATTGATGACTTGTTGCTCGCGCCCTTTTAAGCATTTTAAAATCTCGCTTACGTTCTGAGGCGTTACTTTTGAGATTTTGATAATAATTACGTATCCAAAATGAAATTTAAATAACGAGAATAAAATTGAACGTATGAAAATATATACCTGGAATGAATACATACATAAACGTATTATTATTAATAATTTAAAACATAAGATTTTAAAGCTTTCTAGCATAAGAAAATAGTTAATGTAAAAAATAAATAAAAAATATAATATTAAAATTTGACAAGTTTCTTTTTTATAGCGTGCTTTCATTTAAGGATTTTAGAATTGACATTGCTTATGCAACTTATTTTTGAAAATAAGACACTAAACTTATTTACAGAATTTACTTAACGAACGAAACTTTTTAACTTTTAATGAATTATTTTTTTTTCTTATTCATTAATAAGTGTATTTCAAAACGGGGAGATATATAGAACCAATATATTAAAGTGCGACTTTTCGGAAAGATTAGTATTCGTTACATTAAATCCTTATTTTTATAACGTAATAAACTATATATGAAAATTAAATATTTGTTTCATTCTTTAAACCTTATAGAATTTCACACTCTTTGACGAATTCGAACAAAAATATAAGCATTGTAGAGATATAAGTTTCATTGTTTTTATATTTTTCCTCTGGTTTTTAATAATATTTTCAAAGTTAATATAAGCGCAGTTTTTAAAGGTTCTATTTTTTGTATCAAAATATTAATCTTATTTCACTGTACAATCTTATATATACATCGCACGATTCTGTTTATATGAAACTGGTTTATATTGACATTTTTAATCTTAATGCTGAGTAATTTAATCTACGAATTTTAATCCACTTGAAAGTGAGTGAATGTGTGAGTTAAATGTGAGAATTAATAATTTTAAAATTGTTGCCATTATTTTAACTCCTTGATCTAATTTTATCTCATATGTTAGCATTTAAAATTTTTTTAATGCGTACAACTGGCATTTAGACTATTTTCTTCTCCTGTTTGGTCAGTTCGAGTTCACTGGATGTGATTTTTAACAAACAAGACGGGATATGATCTTTGTTTTATTTTATTTTTGATCACGAGAGTAAAAAAAATTCGGAAACACCCACTTCCATGTAATTTGAAATACTTTATTCTTAATAAGCTTTAGCCTCACATTTTCATTTTTTAAAAACAGAACTAGTTTGAACAAGGATGTCAGGCATGAAGGTCGCTTGCAAATATTTCTATTAAAGTAGCGAATTTCTCTAATTATAATGAATATGAATGTTCGTATTGGCGATCTCCAGATCAAACTGTTTTACTTAGAGCGAACACACTTCGCCATTAAATAATTAGAAAACTGTTAATGTTCACCTCTAGAGGAAATTTTCAAAATTTTAATTAAAACTTCTGTTAATTAAAAATTATTTAAATTTTTACCATTTATCAGCGATAAAATACGAAATTATTCTAATATAATTTATACAATGTGTCATTTATACATTTGAATGTATCACCAAGAAAATTCATTCTTTGAGGTAAAAGATCTTGAACTTTTAGTGTCTTATTTATTGAGATGCTAATTATGGAGCATTCTCTTCAGCCACATGGTTTATTTGTATTTCAGTAAAGAAATTTTTACCCCTTTGCTTTTAGCTTAGATCTTTTTAACCTTTTAACTAAATCATCATCAATGGGTAAAAAGCCGGAATGAAATATAAGGGTAACAATGAAAACGTTTAGTTTCAATTCAAAAATAAAATATATTTTTAAAATATGCTGAAATATTTTTAATTTAATTAAAAGTGGGAAAAAAATTTGAATTCACAATTAATGTACAAATTATTTTTCTACTGTGATATTTTCGAATGAACTTTAAAATTTTAATAATTTTTATTAACCCTTTAAAGGGCCTTTTTTTTCCTAGTCATGTTGGAGTAAAATGTTTTTAAAATTAAGATTGGCCTAGGAAAAGTAATTCATTCAACTTATTAGATCAATTTTATCTGATTTATTAATTAATTTTTCCAATTAATAACTAAGAAATAAATCAAGACACTTCATTTTATTGGAGATAAACAATTGAAACCTCTAACCTACAATTGAAACCTTATTGAAAAATTCGTAAGAATTTATGCCAACTTACATAACTTTATTCAAAAATTGTTGAATTTGGTGATGAGCATACTTCCCTTGTCTCTTAAAAGGGTTAGTTAAAATTTTAAAGAAATGATTCCCACTGTCCAAAGTATGTAGGTGCAGATTTTGGTAATTCTATTTCAAACTGTCTGGTCTGAAAAGTACCAATACAACCAGACAAATAATGACACATACACTTGTCCATCTTTATTATTAACTTAGACGAATGTTTGTGCGTGGCGTCTATTAGAGCTTCCATATATATCTTAATGGAATATGCATCTTAGAAAATAAAAATGTGTAAAATGTTTTTTTTCTGAAATTTTTTAAAAATTATGAATTAAAAATAAAATGAGATTTTGAAGTGTATTCCATCATAACTTTCAATATTATTACAGAATAAGAAGGAATTTTTGGAAATTCTTATTGAATAAGAGATATGAGAAATCATCTGAGTCATTTCAAAAATTAAAAAGAAATATTCAGTATATACATAAAACTTTATTGCTGAATGATTCTATTCCCTGTATTTAGAAATTTAATAAGCCTGATTGGTTTCAACAAAACAGGTTTTGCATTAATTGAAGTTTATTCACTCCCGTTTTAAATTAAGGAATTACTGTCAAGGAGCTGACAGAAAATTCAAAAAATCTGCAATACAGAATGGTACAATGAGTCTGCAATAGTATGAATTATATGACTATCAAAATTTGAAATTTCAAGATGTTTTGCTGAAGAAAACATTTAATTAAAAATTTTATATTGGCTAGTAACCTCGACGTAACACATGTGCTGATCACCGAAAGCAATAAATAATGTAAAAGTAATAAGTAAAAAAGATCAATGCAATTGTATTTGCAAAGCTTTTAAATTCAGATTTTTCTTTTTAATGATTCGTTTACCCCACGGTTTGTCGGTATCCGATTGCAAAATAGTAAGAGCTTTGATTCTAACCCGAAAAACTTAAAACTGAGATTTTAAAAAAATTGTAATTTATTTTAAAACAGTACTTAATATTCTGTAGGAACTTGATTTGAAGGTATTCAAAAAATTCCAGTTGCAAATGCTTAATTATGAGTCTAAATAATCTGTATTATTTGAGTCATTTTTCCAGGCCAAATTTGTATCATGAATATTACAAAGAAATATTTTGACAATTATTTTTATTTGTTGCAGTCATAAGGCGCATCGACCAGTTATTTCAGCATTACTGAATAACTGGCCAATTAGCTTTGCCAATTAAATATTGTAAAGTATATTTAATTATAAAATTTTAATCATGCAGATAAATACTGAAAATCGATATATTTGAAAGTGAAACATTGCATGAAATTCCCTAATTACACAATTATTTTTTTTGAATACTGAAGAAACAAAGTTATAACGTAGTGTTACTTATCGCAATTAATGTTTTAAACACGCATTTTAAAATATTAAAATAAATTGGCAATGAGCTGAAAGGGTTTTTTTAAAAAATTAATTCACTTGCAGGTAATGTCGAGAAATAATTTCACAGTACTACGGAATAAAATAATTTGCGAAACATATTGCAATGAAAAAAATATTAGACGAGGACTTTCAATTTATAAATAAATTGGCAATGCGCTGAAAGGGTTTTTTTAAAAAATTAAATCACTTGCAGGTAATGTCGAGAAATAATTTCACAGTACTACGGAATAAAATAATTTGCGAAACATATTGCAATGAAAAAAATATTAGACGAGGACTTTCAATTTATAAAAACTAGACTAGTATCAAAATAAACATGATAATAACTTATTCCTAACATAAATTTTATGTATTGTTTTATAAAATATTCGAAAAACCTCTAAAAAAACCAATCACATTTTCGCATTTTCAGTCGATGTTATTGTCAATCTCTTCCTAAGCACTGAAAGAAAAATGCTCTTAGAAATCGAAAGACTACGATAAGAAACACCTGCTACTCACAGCATGAAATTTGCTAATCACTTCCCACCTGCAGCGCTGAACTGACCGCAAAAGGGGAAAGCAATCCTTTTGACCAAACCGCGACATTTTTAAGGTTGAACCTGTTATTCCGGCGTGCCGCTTTCGGTAAGGATAGCAATCTGAAAGCCGCCGCCAGGAGGGTTAAGATGAATGAATTTTACTTCAAGTTGCCTTTCGTAGTATGCACACTTTTTTATTTATGCGTGTAATAAATAATTTGTAATAAATTGATCTTGTATAAAATTGAATTTGTATAAAAATTCTTAATTTTTAATCATATAAAATAATCATTATTTTAGGCATATCAAATAATAATATAAAAATGCATTTTATAGTAATAGTTTAATAGATAGTAAGGTCAGTATTACGGGCAAATAAGTTCAATATCAATAGCGATTCTTTCAGATAATATATATTATATTAAATAAAAAAAAGTACTTATATTTGAAAATGCATATTATTTTATTGCAGTGATTTTGATCCAATGCAACAAATGTATTATGGTGTTGGAAACATGAATCTCGAAATCCATCCTTTGTCTTTTATTTAATGTATTCATAATGCAATGTAATATTTTTAAAATGTGATTTTAAAACTCTCTTTATTTAATTCAGTAATATACAAATTATATTATTAAAACATGCGAATACTTTAAATAATGATTTCTATGGAATCTTACAATATTCCTAAATAAATTAATTAACTCTATAAATTGAGATCCAATTATATTATAAAGCTGGAAGCATGATTCTTGAAGTCAATCCTTTGCTTTTTATTTACTGTATTCAGCTATCTATAAAATTATATTCTTTAAACACCCAAATAAGTAAAATAATGATTTCTGTGGAATCGTACAATATTCCTAACTAAATGTGTTAACTATATAAATTTCGAGTTCCAAATGCATTATAATGCTGGAAGCATGATTCTTGACGTCAGTCGTTTGCCTTTTATTTACTAATACAATATAATACATTACAAATGCCTTTTTAAATTATAATTATTCAATTCAGCAATGTATAAAATTCTATTCTTAAAACATTCAGATAACTTAAAGAATAATTTCTATGGGATCTTGCAATATTCTTAAATAAATGTATTAACTATATAAAATCGGAGTCCCAACCCTTTTTAATACTTTTATACTTTCTTTAGGAAGAAGTATTTCCTTCACATAAACTTGACATCCTAATCTCTCTTAATGTATAGATATAATTTTAGAGATGGGACAATTTTTGTCATGATTCTGACTCTCTAAAGATATCATCCCTGGAGTAATGACCAATCATCTTTTACTTATGACTTCCTATATCGGAAAATGTCGACAACAATAGTGATATTAAATGGCATTTATGGACAATAAAACCCCTGGCGTCGTTACCTCACCGTATCAACAACTTGATAATAAAGGAAAATATAGGGTAGAAATAAAGAGCTTCAATCAAGCGTATTTCGCTTTTTCCTCATGATTGCCCTAACTTTTTTCCTGCGTATTTCGCTGACTTTAGCTAGGTCATAAAATTATAGTATTTATTTAGTTCATATAACATTCACTGGTGTTCATTTAGCTGTTGAATTATGAAAGAAATCAATAGAACATTCATCAAAATCTCTGACATGATAATGTATATGATATATCTGTTAAAGACAACATTTCAAAAGCGATTTAATGTCGACTTTTTATATACTTTGAAAGCCACTGCATCGCCTTCCTATAACCGCCTTTGACGACACGTTATTCGAACACTATCTAAACCTTTAAAATAGTTAACAAAAAGAAAAAGCTATTCCCAAGGCACAAACATTGAACTGATTTCGCCAATTTTTATTACATATTAAATAAATGCTAACAGTAGTCATATGAATTATATATCAAATGCTTTTTTTTAATAACAGTTTATTTCCAGGAGAAATTTTAAAGCCTTACTTCATTTTTAATACTCAGTTTGACAAATCCAAAACGTGCAAAATGATGAGTTTAATCTCTGTATTTAGCTTGTGAAAAATTCCAAGACAGTATCTGGCAATCACATTCACTAAACAAAGTATCTAATGTACCGATTTTGCCAATTTTTATATCCTATAAATAATTTTGACACCTAAATATGTCCTCTATTTCATCGGAATCTCCTTCCAAGAGATACTGGATAAAACTTATAAATTCCAACTCAACCACTCCAAAGATTAAGCAATTTTAGTTGCCAATTAATTTCGCAACTTTCCAAATATAGCTAATCAATATAATTCTCTACCATTATTATGCAGCCATAATTTAAAATAATGCTTTCTCTTGTTTTGAAAAGATAGTCACAACAAAAGTTATCATAAAATAAACAAAATAAAGGTAGGTATAAAATGAAAATCGATTCAACTTGGCAATATTAAAGTCATAAACATAATCACCGAAAACCGGTTTATTAATAAGTTTAATTCTGTCAGTTAATTAAATTAACTGAAATTTATCACAGTAGAAGTATATTATTATAATAGTTATAGTAATATAAGTAAAAGTTGCACAATAATTATAAAGAATTATGATTGATTATCTATATTGCAAACTGACGAAATTATAACTAAGTTAGTTGTGAAACTTCACGAAATTTATCCAGTTGTTGAGGCTGAGCAAAGTTGTTGTTGCAAAGTTTTATTTTTCAAAATCTGGCGGAATGAAAAGAAAGAGTGCAAACGACCACCAATGAAGTTTGTAGAGGCCATCAGCATTCATGCGAAATAGAATTAAAAAAAAAAATTAAGAAAAGGAAGTGAAAAAATATGTCGAAAGGTTTCCCAATAATCACCATTTTCGAGATAAAGTTGCTTTTCTTCAGTTTCACCCCCAAAAAATGAAAGGCCAATGACCTTTGATAACGCATTTAGGGTCCATGAACTTTCATATACAGTAAGATTTTTTATATATCGATTCAATAGGTGGGATGGCGAACTTTGCTGCAAGATTTCTTCACAGAGAATGCAATATGAAGTTATATTTCTTTGATTTCTCTTCAAAATAAAAAAAGAATGGTGGTGGGAGGGACTATTCTTGATATAGTTTGGTGTCATGAGCTTTCATGTAAAACAAAAAGTGATGAAATAGGTCAAGGGTTGAGGCTGAACAACTGGTTCTGTGATAGTCCTTATTATTTTAATTATATAAATGATAACGATAAAGTTTATTAATAAATATGGCTTGAATTTTCTTTAGTATAAAGTCTCAAACAATTGAATGTGTATTTATAGCTTTTTTTAATTCATGCTTTTGATATCTAAACAAAATATTCAATATTAAAAATTTTTACTGTCACTTTTTCTGTATTTAATTCTTAATTTATGTTTATAATTAATCACTTTATTGTGAATGCATGAAAAAAATGTGTATATTAGTCATGCACTTTTTAACTTCAGAACTATTTTTAAGCAAAGGTTAATCCAATATATGCACATATAAACAAGCAATTATCAAAATTAAACAATTCAGACTTTTATTGGACAGATTTGTTTCTAATTATTTTTATTTTTAAAATATAGAATATTTATTTAATAATCTACAGAAATATATATTTATTATAATTTTGTTTTTCTGATTACCACTATACCAAATATCTGTAACAGAAAGAAAATAATAATAAAAATACTCTAATGAGTGTCTCCTAATCGCCAAGAGAACGAAATAGTTATTACCCTCGTCTGCAGAAAGGAAATTGGCAAGAGAGAAATGTTACACCTGATGGCCCTCTTTCGAAATATTTATGACACTGGACTGGTTTTAGCAATTTTCTAATTTTCCATTAAATTCCAGTTCTCTTTAAGTTACTGGCAGAGAGACCCATATGTATGCTTCCCGCGCTGTAAACAGCGATGTCGTTTATATCAAACTTCGCACTAAGCCCAACCTCCAAGCTTTCATTGTTAAAAGCTTACATGGCCTATAAAATTGCTTAATTTGATCCAGCATGGAATGAAGGGTTATTAACGAGATTCGGAACACAGGATATAAGTTTCCAGAGCACAATCAAAGTGTCAATATCTGCTCTTTTATTCTGATTAAATGATGTTTGGTCAGTGGTTTTGGTGCCGGTTATTGGAAGAGGCAGTATAAAATGTTAAAGTTCGAAGCATTTGTTGGCAACAGCTGCAGGTAATGGATTTAAATTGAAGGGAATGTAATTGAGGGAATGCTATACGATCTCATTCTGACGAATATTATTTTAGAGTGATTTTAATGCGATTTTAAACTTAGTCTCTTTGAAAATTGTTTGAAACCCAAATTACTACCTGAATATGATTTGTTTGGAAATTCATAATTATGTTAATGTTGTTGATAATAAATTCTAAAATTGTGTCATGCTTTTAGGATCAAATGTGTTCTAGATGAAGAAATTGAAAGATTGAAATAATTCAATTAGATAGAAATAACATTTGCAAAAGGAAACTGTAATTTATATTTTCATATTTCAAGTTCTTAAATTGGAATTAGGTATTTTACTTAAGTAAATAGTCGCTTAGCAAATATTTAATGCATATATAATGTGTTTTAATATAAAACAGGCGTTTGTGCATCTAAATTTAATTAATTTTTCATTTAAAGAATAGTTATGTGTAAGTAATATTCATAATACTGTAAATTGTTTTATCGTAATGTATTCTAAACGCGATCAGGAAGATATAATAAAATATAATTTAAGTAAATTATTCAATGAAATAAAGTAAATTAAATAAATATGTATAATCTATTTTCTGCGTATTAAAAAAATAATTCTAATACAATTAATTAATATTGAAGTAGCCAAAAGCAATCATTTTTCTAATTTTCGAATTGTAATGCAAAATAACCTTTAACATGACCTTTAAATAGTTAATTTGCAATTTTTAAAATTTTAACGAATGATTTTATGTAAAATCAATCTAGAAAAATTATCAAGATATTATCAAACTCCATATTATTCATAGCATTAATATATCATTAATTTAAAGCAGGTAACAAACCAAAAAAGATTATCAGCCTAAGTAAATATTGTTAAAAGCGATTCAAAAGTTTTAAATAAAGCTATACATTTTAATAAATATGCCCCAAAATACTATTCAACATATTATTATTTACTTAAATTGTTTATTTTTATACAAAAGCAAGTACACGCACAAACATATTTTTTTAAAAAAATTAACATCAATTTTAGTATATTTGAAATTGTATAAAGCATAAAGAGAAAGCGATAATTATTATTTTGAATCGAAAATAAACAAATCTTTCGAAGTTTATAAGATATTGTGTTTTCACACTTTTCATATTAATTATTCTAATTACTTATTTCTTAAAAACTTTATTCAATAATTATTAGCTAATTATCCTAATTAGTCTTAATTTGATTAGTCTATTTTCTCATTAGTCTCACGTCTATTAAATTTAACTACAATGTCAATTAGGTGGAAATTAAATAAACTACTTTTTTTAAATGATTGTTTATTTCAACCCTTTAATAATTTAGACTAAAACTTAAGTATGTGCTATTTATCTTTGCAAATATAATAATGAAACAAAACAGAATAAGTGTAATTAAGAATTGATGTACGATAATTATCTCGTAGCTGATTTTTTAAAAACCTGACTTTAATGATTATCTCAGCGACTGTAAATATCATTGCTATTACATAGAATAAGTGATTAACTATGCAATCTTTAGAATAACAGCATTTTATTAGTCAATGTCATTCAGGAAAATAACCTTTAATAATAATAAAGAAGAATATGAGAGCATCTTTATGAATACTGATGCTGCACTGACCATACTGTGTGATTTAGAGTTAATAAATTTGGCACAAATATATTTTGCAGTATGAGAATGTGAACCTTGGATCGAATTTTTCAAATTTAATTAATTATTTATTAAAATGTTAGGCGTTTTCCTACGATAACTACAGAGAATAAAAGTGCTGAAAAATGGTTCTTACATGAGTTATAATTTAACAGTTTTTGAAGATACCATTTCATTTGTGGCTTTTTTTTATGAATTGTGATTTTTATTTTTTTATTATTTTCTTGCAGTTTTCAAGAATATATTTTATTATTACACTTCAAATCCTCTTCATTAATTTTTAAAATGTTTAATCTTGTTATTCTCTTCTATGGTTGAAAATTATATAAAAACTCTTAATTTAAACCAAATTAGTTTCCAAAGCTTAATCTTAATTTAGCCCATAGTAAAATATTCTCTTATTTCCTAATATCATTCCACTTAATAATTCAACTGAAGCTATGTAAAAATTACTGCGCAATCAATCTACGCATCAAGAGAATGTGATCCCTTCAGTGCCCTTGCCAAGGTGTCAAAGGTCACCACGTGTATTGAATTGGCGCGTGGCCGGAAATCCCATGTTATATAAGACTAGTGATCATTTGTTTCTTCTAATTTTCTTACTTCTTCTTTACTTCTGCTTTTGTACTACCTTCGCCTTCTTGTAAATAATCATGCTTGCCTTCCGAGAGAGAATAAAACGAAATTAAAAATACCACGTCTCGTCTATGTCTTCAAACCTGCTTTCTGCTGCAAACAAAATAGTTTTACATGTATATATATTGTTTATTATCTATGCATATCTTTTGTAAAATAAATAAGTTAACGTATCGCAAAAGACGACAGTAGTTCGAAAACAGATTATCTTGACAATTACAGTTTTAATCGTAATAAGATCTGTTGGATTCTGAGTGTAATAGGAAGAGTTCCCCGACGGAATAAGAACAAGAATAAAATTATTGAAATTACGCGTGGCTAATATCTATCTAAATTTGATGTTTTAAGTTAATTTTAAAGGTAATCATGGACATTTAAACCTGCATAGGAGATTTAATGTACAGGGTGATTATAAAGTCGTCGATTATGAAAAATCATTACAAATAACCTCCCCTCCCTTCAGAGTAGAATAATGTAAAATATTTACAACGGAATCGTTCATGTTTTTATTTTTTTACTCCGACAACTAGCGTAACTGACTTAACAACACGCTGAACTAAGAAAAAAGTTCAACACGTCTTTTGGTTTAACGAATTCAAATCGTTCATTATTATTCAATGTCAGTTTTGGAGGTTATATAAAAGACAGCATTTTATAATGCAACTCGAAGGTATTAGTAAACTTAAGGTTAGATTCACAGATGCTTGTTTAGAGCGACAGCCAAATGCTGAGTAATGCTTGAAAAGAATTCGAATACCTTTTAAATATTCTTCGAATAACCAAGGATCCTCACATTGAAATTTATGAAGGTAAATGATTTTATTAAATTACTTTATAAAAAGGAAAGACTTTAATCACTCTGCGTATCGAATAAAATGTATATTGGTGAGTTAGCTGGTTGCCAAAGAAGGCTAAAATTAATAATTTAGTGGGTTTTTTTTCCTAAAATAATAGGAATCCAAGCTGTATTAGATCTTCAAAGAATTGGTTTGATTTATAAGAAACCAAAGGTAAATATTATTAGATAGTCTTAGATAGAATAAGTATCAGTGGAAACAAAATTTCCACTAATATTTATTCTTTTTCAGAAAAGTGTTTGTTCTATTTAAGAATAGTGTACAGAACTCAGGATTTATCATTGGATAAACCCTGAGTTTGAAATTCACCTCCCATAGGTTAATTATGCTAAAACAGCCTTAAATGATAAGATCAATTACATAATCCACAATAGCACACATTTAATCCCACTATATATATATACGCAGCATCACATAACATAGCATCGTAATGAAACTAAATCGACTTGAAGAGAGCCATAGCTAACCTAGAGCAATATACTAAACTTACACAGAACGTTTAGTGTCACCGTGGCTTTGCTCTGCCCTTCATCATTCTCTGCCACACAGCTATAGGCGCCAGAATCTGCCCTGGACGCATTTCGGACCGTCAAGATGGGTCCCTCAGCGACTATCCTGCGTGGCACGTCTCCTCCATCAAGCGGAACACCGTTCCTACTCCACGCGTAGATAATGTGTTCAGGAAAAGCTTCGGCTGTCATGTTGATTGTCGTCGAGCTGCGCTCGTTCACTTCCACGGTGTGCGACGGTTGCAGGAACACTGGCGCATCTGCAAGTGAACACAAAGGGATCGGTTATGCCGAGGGTACTTGTTGAGAATTCTCTCAGGGGTACTCGGGGAGATGATTAATTAACAATGCATGAGCATGTATTTTGATTCTTGATGTAGGGATCTTTACTTTTAACTGTAAATATTGTGCTAATTGATTGTATTATCTGTAAAATATCTAAAGTAATACCATTGGGGGGGGTGAGATGGATTAACAAATAAGATTAATATTATGCGTTTTAATTATAGACCATGTAAGAGATTTTTATAATATCTGAACACAAATATTCCTTTACACACACACACACTACATTATATTGTGACCCTTAAGGAAGTCTTCAGGCCGGATTCTTGTTTTATTTGGTTTAATTTTGATTCTATTTTTTTTTCCCTATTAACTTGGTTTTTATTACTAAGTAGTCTCTCTCTCTCTCTCTCTCTATATATATATATATATATATATATATGCTACATATTCAGTTGCAAACACACTTAAATACATTGTCTTAAGTCATTTTTCTTATCAAAATTACAGAATATTCTTAACCATATTAAAAGTTTCGACATTCTAAAAATATCAAATCATAAAGGTTTACAAAGCCATAAAAAGTTTAACAAATCAGCTAAATTTTTATATCAATAATAGTGCCATTCGATGGGTGTATAGATTTAATAGCATTATACATTTTTTTTTATCAATAATAAAGACGATAGTGTGACTGCGTATCTCATTTGATGTTGTGTAGTCCATAAAAAGAGTACATATATGTTAAATTTAGTACATATGTATTTTGGAGAATAGGTTATTTACATCTCGAAACAATTTTTTAAAATCTTAATTAGATTTTTAATTAATTAAAATCTAAATAAATGTTTTCGTTTTACCATCATAAGTCGCGAAAATATTATTACACAAAAAAAAATGGCTTTTGCATGATTAAATTTTAAGAGTATCGTATCTTAAACTCTAAAAATCAAGATTCCGTGCAATCAAGACTTATTCAAATCAAATAATCAAATGCAATATTTTCAAGCATACATTTCACTTTTGCAATTAAATGTAAGCTATTTTTTACTGTTTTTTTAAGAATTCAATAGTGTGACTTTTTCCCATTAAAGACAAATAAAGAAGAAAAATTATTTTTATTATCAGTGAAATTTGCATAATAAGAACGATGGAGAAATTACAATACCTCCCTTGACAACGTGTAATCTAAAGTTAGATTATTCAGAAAGTTCCGTTTTCTAATAGCAAAATTCGTAAATTTAATTTCGTAAATTAAGTATAATAATCACTATCCACCAACACCGTAAAAGCGACGTATTCTTCACTATATCACTCATACTGGATACATTAGAAAGGATTAATTTTAGTGTAATCTCTTAAGCATAACTTGATATCGCCGATTTCGATAAAACTGTATATGCAAGCATCAAATTGTAGGGACATTAAAGCTGTTATAATTTCAATAACTTCAGTCTTATTCTGTTTATTGTAAAAGACGTGTTCAAATGAAAAGGTACGAAACGTCACTGTGGGTATAAGTGAAGACTTTATTCAAAGTATACACCATAGGTCTAAGTATAATGATCCCATTGATTAATGAGTCTAAGGATTCCTTGTTCCCACAATTTCTGTGGCCGTGACGAGACCCAGTCCTTCACAGCATACTTGAGTTCGCCGTACGAGTTGAAGCGCTTCCCTTTCAGATGTTTATTCAGGGAACCGACACATGAAAATCTCAGGGCGACATGCCCGGGCTGTAGAGCGGATAGTAGAGCTGCTTCTACTTGAACTTGACCAGTTCCTCGAGTGTGACCCTGGAGACATGTGGACGCGCGTTATCATGGAGCAGAACCACACCCTCCGTGAGTAGACCTGGTCTTTTGTTCTTGATGGACCTGCGTAGTCTTCGGAGTGTCTCACAGTACACATCGAGTTAAAGGTTCTTCTGTGTTCGAGGAATTCAACAAGTAACCGACCTTGGACGGCGAACTCAAGGACGCTGTTAAGGACTGGATCTCATCACTGCCACAGGAATTCTGGGAACAAGAAATCCTTTGGTTCGTTAATCAATGGGGTCATTATGCTGAGGCTTATGGTGTATACTTTGAATAAAGTCTTCATTTATAACCACAGTGTCGTTTCGTACCTTTTCATTTGTACACCCCTTGTACAATAAGCAGAATAAGACTGAAGTTATTGAAATTAAACAGGATGCATCACTTTCACGTTGTTGGTGGATAGTGATTATTATAAAAGCCATAATGTAGCAAAAACTTTGATATGAATTTTTAAGAATTATAACAAATCTACAACTATTTCTCAAATATCTGAGCACTAAAAAGAAACCTTATACTTGTATACATATATTAATACATTTCATCACTTTTCGAAGTGCAAAGGTTAAACGCAAACTTTACTTGATTCCAACCAGCTGGTCTCCAAAGGCAATAATTCTTAAATAAAATGCATATGGTATTTTTGAAACTTTCATATAAATTGAATTATGCGTAATTTGTTATTACATATAGTCACACAAATAATTTTATAACTATTATTCTCAAAATCTGTTAATTAAGAGACTGATACTTCTTTAGAAAGAAATGCTATAAATACAAAATTATGATATTTTCGCAATATTCACCTAGTCAGTTTATACCGTACGGTAATGAGAAATTCTGTACTGGCTTTTAAAGAGAATATTTCCCAACAGTATTTGCTAGATTCTCAAAAATTTCGAAATTGCGAAAACTGATTTCAGTACTGGTATGAAGTGTCCCACATGATGAATATTTATAACTTTGGGTAAAGAAGCATGATATTACGCTTCAATTATCTTTTGAGCGTCATGATATGTCTAGACGAAAATTCATTAGTAGCGTTATCAGAGGTTTACAATGAAATATCACAAACAGGGCATCTTATAAATGCAAAGGGAATAAACATATTCGCTGCACAAAATTATATCAGCTATCTCAAAACTATGGTGTTGCTTATTATAGTAATGATGGTTGGCGCGAATCCAGTAATGTCTTTGATGATTTAGCGCCAAGTTGCTCCGTGTTGTAAAAACTGGAATAGCTAATGTTACTTTAAATATAAAAATGCGTTATATTAATATAATAATTTATAATAGAGAAACATATTTTAAATAGTTTTAATTTTTCAAAAATTCTAATATAAATTATATATTTATATATATATAAACTATAGTTATCTATTTCAAATAACATTTCATTAAATGAACTCGAAAGTTTGAAAGTTGTTTTTAAGTTTATAAATATATTTTCAAAAATTTAAAAAAAAACTAATATTTATTTTTTATATTTTGTACGATGATCAAATAAAATTGCAAGCGTCTCTGTTTAATTAAATTTTCTTTTATAATTAATCCCACTTCATATTTCAAGCCCAAACAATATAATTCCTAATAGGATATCACCCTCAAATAATTAAGTTTATAAATAGATTTTGAACAACGAAAAACAATTTTGAAACAATTTTTCAGTTTATAAATATAGTTTCAATATTTAAAAAAATAATGGTTATTGTTATATTTTGTATGATAATATAAACAAATACCCAGCATCTTAATTAAATTTTCTCATACGATTACACAGCATATTTCAAGCACAAATAACTTAATTCTTTACTAAGCATCGCTCAATATATGAGGTTAATAGATTTTTAACAAAGCAATTTCTAAAATCAAATAATTCAGTTTTAATAATTAAAAAATAATGGTAATTTCATAATCTTGAATGAGGAAATGAAATGATAACTGTCTTGATTCAAGTTACAATTAATTCCATTTCATACTTCGAGCTAAACAACTCCGACCTATTAAATAAGCGCAATAATTCTAGAAGTAAGCATTAAATAACTGCATAAATCAGTTTTAATAATTTTTGAAAATAAATGATAATTTTAATTCTTTGAACGATTAATCCCACTTTATATATCAAGTACATATAACTTTATTCTTAACTAGATGGCATCACCCAACAAATGATGTTAATAGATTTTGAACAATGTAATATTTAAAATTAAATCATTCAGTTTTAATAATTAAAAAATAGTGGTTATTTAAATATCTTGAATAAGGAAATCAAGTGACAACCATCTAAATTAAAAACATCCTCTTGCAATTGATTCTGCATCATACTTCAAGCATAAACAAGCTCCTCTTATTAACTCTACTTCATAATTCAAGCATAAACAACCTCCTACTATAAATTCTCCTTCATACGTCATGCATAAACAACCTCCTCATATTAATTCTACTTCATAATTCAAGCATAATTCCTCCTATTAAATAATCTGTCCTAAAATTGCTTTACTTTTTCAAAAATACTGATAGAAGTTATTTTTTTTAAATATAAATTTAGTAAAATTGTTTATTTGAAGTGAGGTAAAAATTGTAAAAGAAAGCATTTTTTAAATATATAATTCATATTCAAGTATTTTGAAAATAAATTATGATTTTAATATTTTGGACGATGTTGTAACTAAATAACAACCATGTTCAAGAAAATTCCCCTTTCGTTTAATTCAATTTCATATTCCAAACGTAAATAAACTAATTCTTAATAAAATAGCAGCCTACGAACAATTATAATACACCGAACGTTTACTATTTTGTTTCATTAGACAACGAAAAATGTTGCTTATCCTCAGCACAAAATAAACAAGAAATCAGACAATAAACAACGGTGGATACAAAGAAATTCCCAAGAAAGCAATATTTCGTAAGCTCTTAGTAAAGGAAAAATCAATGTTCTAGCTAGGAATGAATAGAACGAGGCAAGGGAAAAGTAATCCCCTCTAACACTGATAACACACTCTGACCTCTGCTATTACCAGCATTGTATTATGAAGAATTAACTTTTGGATGCGTCACTAATAATCTGTGCATGTTCAGAAAAGCATGCAATTGATTTTTCATCCTATTAAAAGTAAGCGTGTTCATCAAACTAAATATATTATTTTGAATAAATCATTTATTTTCGTAGCTTTATTTTGAAATTAATTATTTCACAGACTTTCAGTGTTTAAGCTTCTAGAAACAAATCAACTATCGAGAGTAAATATTTTACTTCTCTTGCAGAAAGATAGTAACAGAAGATCTGGAAGTAAGAAATAAAATTTATAAACACTTGATTTTGTGTTTAAATGATACTGACTTCAAACTTTCCGTGCTATTTTTTATTAAAGTGGTTATATGTTTTAAATAATTGCAATTTTAATATTGTTAACATTTAAAAAAATACACTTTGCTTTTTGTTGATTAAGTGATGCTAAAATTGATTTTGTGGAAGTATTATGAAGCCTTATATATCCAAAAAATAAATTATTTAATTGAAGACGTGACACTTAACAATATCTTTAAAAGAATTGCAGATAAAATGATGTCTTTGAAATTTAAGTGTAATTTTAATGAAGCAACTTAAAGCCAAGTTTAGAAATTCATTAGAATGTGTAAAAAACTTTGTATTTTCCACTTAATAAACTTTATATGTAATTTTATTAAACTTTATATTTTCCACTTATTAACTTCCATATGTAATAAACTTTATTTTTTGTTCCTTGATCAAATATATTGGGAATTACCTCTATAAGACTTGAATTAGCAGCTTTTTCATTAGATTTCCATGCCACTTCGATAGAAGAAAGCTTCTCCTAAGAGTATATTGAAAAGTTTTATTTTGGGAAATCCAGATTAAAAACCCTATTCATTCAATCTCAATCCGATATTGGCATCGAATTAGTTTTGCCTTTTTATAATCCTTGAAGCCAACATACTGAAGAAATGTACATGATAAAACACATTTAGTGATAAAAACTATCACTGATTGCTTTTATTTAAGCATTTCTAAATTTATTTTGTACATGAAGTGTACAAATAAACGAAACAGACATTAATTAGCTCTTCTTACAGTGGCGATTTTAAATGATGACATACTTTATTGTAGATAATGGCTATTATAAATCTGTATCAAATTATGCCGAGAAAGAAACATACATTAATAAACTTCTTGTAAATTTTTAATTTTATTGGAGTTATTACTAAAACGGAAAAAAATTTTATCATAAGAAAGGAAACTATAGTACAGTAGTTCTTACATTGTTATACGCATTTTTATAACAAATTAATAGAGCTTTGGTTTTTAAAATTTATTTTTATGTACATATGAATTACGTTTCTTCATAAATTATTTTAACCTTTATTCTATCGATTTTTATTATTTTATATGTATCTTAAAAATGATCCCATCGGCAGACACCTCAGATTCTGGGATGAACAATTTATGATACAGTCATTGATTCACTTTTAACTGATAGACACAGTAATATTATGGATGTGAAAACTTCATTCCGTTGTCATGTGATATTTTTTGCATGAGAAACGGATGCCTGATCCGGATAGTAACGAGAGCTAGAATGCGTTCACTAACGCACCTGTTTCAGCTTTTTTTTTTTTTTTTTTTTTTTTTTTTTTGTTGACTCAATCCGTCATGTTATCCCAAATGCTGAAGCAGCGTGGGGATAGTACCTAACATTTGTCTTAAAAAAATGTCTTTACTCGATTATTTTTTGTCTTAACTCGATTAATGTTCACATGGTACACATCAAAATGTACCTTAAACGGAAATTTTAATTTTGAAATTCGTGCAGTATTCGCCAGGGAAGGTAAGGATAAAAAATACTATGCATTAACTCCACTTCAATTGTTAAATGCTGTTTAAAAATTACACCTTATAATTTAAATTACTGAAGGGGACAAATTCCAAAATGTATATTCATCATATTAATATTCCACATTCCTCTAAAAAACGAACTAGATAGAAACAAAGAAATATCTTCTCCTCCTGTAGATCCCTTATTTTTTTTTAAAAAAAGTTACATCTCATCATTTCAAAATTTTCATTTCTAGAACTTTAAAATTTGAGACTCCAAATTTCTCTAAACTCTTCTGTATTTAAAAGTTTAATATTTATGAAGATAATGGTAATCCATTATCGTATAAACATATTATCTATCTTGAAATATTTCGCTGAATACCATTGTAAAGGAAATGGGCAATTGATTCAAATTAAGAACAATGAAACGTATTTCATGAAACTTAATTCTTTTCCTAACTTGCTTACATTCAGCACTTTTTAAAATGATATGAATTTCAAATAATTGTAATATTTCGTAAAAATTCCCCCCATATGTCATTCAATCTACATCCATAATTTGTTCAATTCTTTCCACGTAAATGCTATGTTAATCTAGTATTATGTCCATCGTTCTCTCTTGAGATTTCAGCGGGAGATCATCGTCGACTATTGATATGTAATTTTAAAATATGGCTTCTGAATAATTCATGGGATTTTAGACCTTAACTGTTTGCATTAATTAGAATTTTTATCAATCTAAGATTTATACATGCATCCAGTCCCATTTAAAAGCGTTAATCTTCCCTATCTTAATAGAAATTCTTTCTAAGTGGAAGAGTAACTGAAAATTTAACAACTTGAATATATTTAAAAAATGCTAGTCAGTTATTATTGACATGACTTTTTAAATTTATTTTAATAAGGAAAGGATTTTTAATAAAATTTATATATGTATTAAATTTTTATATTGAAAAGACATGCAAGACTTTATTATAATAGAGATAAATATAGCAGTTTTCCTTTAATGCAGACCTAAATTAAACATTTTATCCAGAGCCAATGTTTTAAAATTAATATTGACGTTTAATCTCTTGATGACTTTTTAAAAATATGATGGTATCTCTTTTTAAAAAAAGAAGATTAAAAGTAAAATATTTTATACTTTTAGAAATGAGATATTGTATTAATACTTTTATAAATTAAATATTTCAAAGTGTGTATTCAAAAATGAGACAATTGTTTTCAACAATTTGGTAATCGGGATACAACTTGACATGTCAGACTTTGTAAATTTTAATTTTAGAAATTTAAATAACATTTTCTAAAAAATCATATGCATACCTTTTTTCCAAGATTGATTTTGCTTTGTATTTCATCATGAAACTGAATATAATTTTCAATCACTTGTTATGCATTTTTTATCTTGTTCTCTACTTCTGCTGACCTTTAAGACACCCAGAAAAAATGGGAAATAATGATTACTATTTTAATTAATTATCAACCATGCCAACAGGAGCTATATTTTAATTAATTATCTGCTAATTTCAATAACTAACAGATACAGATGCAACTTACATTTATTTTAATTAATTCAATTTCAAATCAATTTTTGAATTAATTACAATTTGAATTCTTCTGACAGAATTCTCATTCGTATTAAGATAAGATATTATAGTTAAAAATGAAAGATTTAAAAAATAGGCAGCACAATTCATGAATTTACAAAGAATGAACATATCACTGAATAATTTTTTTTTATTCGAATTATAAATTGTGCTCGCTCAAGTTTGAAAGTGATTCCAATTAATAAAGGATTAACTGCATGAAACTTGTATTTAAAATGTTTTGTAATCAAATCTAATAAGTACGTTTTTAAATTGCATACTTTCAATAATGATATCTGGAAAACCAACCCCCACTCGGCAGTTCTTTTTTCTGTAAAATCATGTTTTTTCGGAGATACGAATCACATACTGAATACATTTCAATCTTACCTACATATGAACTAGTCATTTAAATAAAAAAAATCATGTATGTCATCATTTTTCAGTCTGCTATATTACAGTATTCATTTTACAGTTTATCTATCATTGCTTATATTTTTGAACTTACACTGTTTTATCATCGTAAAAATCGGGTCCGAAATGGCGCTACATGACGTTGTCAGCATGAGAGGAGATAGAAAAAGGCTCTAATAGTTAGTTATAAAAAAATTGTGTGCCTTTTGTGTGTAAAATTGGATAAACTTAAAAAGCAAAAATATTAAATATAAATTAAACAATAAAAGCGACATGAACCGAGGATTCGCTACACGCTCCTCAGTCATGTTGTTCCGACCACTAAACTTACACTGCCCCCACTTCGAAACGGAAGTTGAATATACTTATGCTGTTAATTATAATTTTGTGTGTGTGTAAAATCGCGCTTTTTCAAGAAAGACACCAATATAGATAAACTTAAAAATCAAAACCTTTCTAAATATAAAATGTGATACAAATAGTTAGAGTTCTTTACGAGATGCACGAAATGAATTTACACATATACAAGAATTGCACAGTTAAAATGATAAGATATTCCTTAAGATATTTCCCACTAACTTTAGGTCACCTTGAAGATCGAAAAAAGGTAATGTGTTTCTTATTTCAGAAACAGAAAAAAAAAAAAAAAATGTACAATTCTTCATGGGTCGAAATTCCTCACTATTTGAAACTCATACATAGTATCTTCCATTTGTATTGTATTTATACTTTGGAAACCGAACAAATCCGAACTAAGAATCCGAGCGGTGCATCCAATCAACCCTTGGCAAAGATGGATGAGGGCTTTTGCAATTTGAGCACTTACGTCTAATGCGAAGAGTGAGGCCGTCTGTGACGGCTGTCTTGAACTCATCGCTCTTGGCCAGGCAAGTGAATTGTGATTTGTCATCGGATGACGTCACTAAGAGTGATATTCTGCTCCTTGTGGAGATGCCCCCATACACCGAGCTCAGGGTCTCTTCTCTGTGATCGCGGACGAAAGCGCCATTTCGTTTCCAAGATATGCGGGACATCGGGTTGCTGCTTGCAGATGTGCACGTCAGAGTAACCTGGAAAGGTAAATACAATGATGAGTTAGATGAGTCAGATTTTGCAGTAGAGTACTACAACGCAATTGGAGTTGACAGAACAATGCAATTGAAAATTGACGAGAATTGTGAGGAATTTTAGTTCGCCGTGTGGAATTTGCAGTATCAGATTGCAGAATTAACTGAGATTCTTTCAGAAATAACTACTTATGGTATGCAGTTGGTTCTTTTGTAATAACAGAATAATTTATGTCTTGATTCCCAAAATACAATCGCAAATCAAAATATGTGTTTATATAATCGTGTAGATTGATATAAAATATTGTTTGCTTTCATAGAAAAAAATTTCCAATTCTTAGTATTCTAATGCAATATATAATTTGCATACCTCCCAAATATATCTATATTGCATGCAAATTCCCATTAACAAAAATGTACTAATATGATATGTCCATGTGATTTTTTTGATATTTTGCTTATCGGGCTATATAGTGAAATTTTCGTAAAACAATGTGAAATATAAGGAATTTGTTTTTTCATTTGGAACAGCCAAAAATATAAAAGAAATAAAATTAATATATCATTTAATTTGAAGAATTTAATTTAAAGATCTTACATTGTGCTATCGATATTCCATTGTATAATATTTGTATTAGCAATTCGATACCTCCTTTGAAACTGCTTAAAAATTAATTAAAATGAACTTTATAAGGCTATGAATTATTTCCAAAAAAGAAAAATTGTTTTCCGTCTTAAATTAAAGAAAGATATCCCTAAATAGTTTAATTTTTTATAACTTCGTAAATAAAATAATCTAATATCAACAACAACATATTTTTTTATACTAGCACTAGCTGGTACTCGCGCATTGCTGTTGAAAAAGAAATAATTTTAGAAATATCATTTGAAATTGAAATTAACTGTCTTTTTTAATTAGGAATGATAGAAAGAATGATATTTATTTTCCTATCGGAAATTAATACATTCATTGAATATTAATTATATATAAAGGTGAAATATAAATAATATATATTTTTCTTTACTTTATTATTCAAGTGCTTTAGGGTAGACAATATATTATATATATATATATATATATATATATATATATATATATATATTTGTTTTTCCGTCTTCAAAAAAAAAAAATTTCTTGGCTGTCCGACTCGTGAGAATTCAGTATACAATTGACCATGTGTAAAACATCGATCTTCTATGTTCAATCCGCAGACTTGAAGTGATTGACCTGGAGCCTTGTTGATAGTCATCGGGAATGCCAGTCGAATGAGGAACTGCAGTCATTTGTAATCAAAAGGCATGTCGGTGCAAACATGATGTCGGAACTATGGGAATGGGACACGTCGGAATTATGGGAATGCGTGAAGTGAGCACATCTTTTCCAATTGACTTTCGGCTCGATTCTTGCCGCATATTGGTCTTTTAATTCTGATGCTCGTATTAATTCTATTTTGTATGTATGAGATATAATCTGAATAATCAGTGCGGTTCACCACAGTCAAAATAATTTTATTTTGATTAATAAATGTGCGATTAACTAGGAATAATCAGTAACTGAATAATCAATGCGTTTGATATATGTGCTATTAATGACATGTGTCGTTTGCCGTTTACGGTTTGTCTTTAGCCGAATGTCAATCTTAAAATAATGTTGAATAACAGAAACGTTTGAAACGATTTGTTTGTAAATTGTGTTCAAAATAAATGATAATAATTGCACTATGGCTATACCCTCAGCACAGGTGTAAGAAATAAGTTGGCAAAGTTTAATCAGAATCGGTTGAACGGTACGGCAGCGCATAAGGTACGAACAAACAAAAATTATTTTATATATATTAGATATGACAACTGTACTACGTCTATAGCTTAGCGAAAGTGTAAGAAACAAGTTGGTAAAGCTTTATCAGAATAAGTTGAACAGTACGGCAGCGCATAAGGTACGAACATACAAACATTCACTTTTATATATTAGAAAATATTGAAGACACAATTTTTAACTATAAATAATATTATTAAATCATCTTTTCTATGCCAGAAGATGAGAATATTGCCCCTTCTATAACAAATATCTTTCTGAAAATAATTGTTTTCTTTATTTTTGTTAATCTTCTAAATTTCTTTTATGACAATAAATCAAATTTTAATGTAATTGAATAACAGCAACTGAAGATAGAGCACAAAAATTTTAAGGAAACGCTAGAGATAGTGAGTAAAATTCAAATATTATTTATCACGATCTTCCCTAAATTATTGTTGAATACTTAGTTTTGTTATTTAAAATAGAAATATTTCTCATAATATAGAATTTCAATATTAATTAATTAATTAATTCACGAATATTTAAGTTAAATTGCTTTGTTTTTCATTCTAAGCATTGCAATCTGAATTGCCATCCTAATTTATAATTTAGTCTATTTTCTATAAATTTCAACAGCTTTACTCAATTTTTTTGCACGTTTCTGCACAATTCAAGGATATATAAATCATATTTATTTTTTATTAATATACAGATTTTCAAAAACAAAATATTTACCAGTTGATGGTTATGGCCTTTATTTCTTATTGATTAAATTTTTATTTACTGTCTTCCTTTAGCAATGTGTTCTTTCACACATTTTATAATGTGAGTACCTGATTTTTCATAATTTGCTTTGAAATATGGAAAAAAAAACCTTTCTACCAATGATTTACAAGAAGGCATATTTTCTTTAATTAATAAAGGAAGAATTCATTCATAACATATTGTTCAAATTACCCAGTTATAGATATATTAATTATTAGAAACTATACTAGGAAGCCATAAATTTTTAGAGCGAAAACCCGATTATTGAAAATGAATAAAATAAACAGCTTAGCTTAGAGTGCATGTTAAATTTTAGCTGTAAGCATCTTAGATACATTTCAAATATATATAAATTCCATTAATTCATATAAACTTATTGGTTATTCATATATTATACTGAAGAAATAATTCAAATGGAAGGCATCAAATTATATTTTAAACTTATTGTTAGCTGTATTAATATACACAAAATTCTTAATTTATTTACAATTTCTTTATATATAACTTAAATCCTTCCGAAATAAAATTATATCTCGCTTTAATTTAAGACACAATTTTATCTGTTTCAAACAATTCAAATAAGTGAAGATGAATTTATTTAATTTCTGAATATTATAAAATTTGGAGCTTATTTTCAAATATGTGACACCGTATTTTGCTTTGGGTATATTGAATTTAAAATTTATGACTTTATTTTACTAAAAGAATTATTTATTCGGCAAGATAGAAACGAATGATTAAATTATTTTAAAAAGATAGTATCCGGAAAGCAAAGATTCATTTGAAGGAACTTACAATACAGTCTGTACCTTCTTCTTTAAGTTTAAAAGCATGGTCTTGTTTGTTTCAAAGGCAACTTCTTTTTATTTGATTTCCGATGCAGACAAATTTAATTAACTGAAATTTAGTTTTTTTTTATTTTTTGGTTCAAGAGAATCTTTTAAAAATCATCCTGCACTTAATGTAAAATAAGTAACAATAAACTTAGGAACGAAATTTTCAATGTGAAGAAATAAATTAAATTGTTACTCAATAAAACTTTAAGCTTTGACTTAATTTAAAGTTACTAATTGCAAATAGTGTTTTCATTCTTGACTTTCGGAAAAAAATGATAAAAATTAAAAAGATAGATGAATTCAATATACTACTTACATTTATGATGCTGCTTATAAAATTTCTACTTACTTTTATGATGCTGCTTATAAAATGATAAAAGAATACTTTTGAAATTTAAAATCATTTGGATATAACCTTATGAAAAGGATTAATCTTAACCTTATGAAAAGAATGAACCCTAACCTTATGAAACGGATATTAATTTATCTTCTAACAAAAATTGTGCTTAAAATTTAGCATCCAGCTTTAGATTATGATATTATTTAACTTCGTTAATAATATCACGCCATGTTATGCATTTCTTTATCAATAAAAATTTCATCAGAGCGTCAAAATTATTTTTTTAAATTTTCGCACATAATGAGCAGACAGATTCTTGAGCAGATAGATTCTTAATTCCAGTAGAATATAGACTCAGTAGTGTATTTTTGTATTTTATGATACAGAGCGCAATGCTCGTTACGAGAACTTTGTTGTAATGAACTGGTAAATTTATTTAACATTTCAAACCATTTTTAATGTGTTAATGATTTATTTTAGGTGATTTTTAATTACTGACTTCGTGAGAAAATATTTATTTTTATTCAATTATCATGACTCCATTACTGCCCGGTATATACATGTAAGCTTATTTTGGTTGAAGCAGAATGCAGGTTTGAAGACATTGAAAAGGCATTTTTCATTTTAAAATTAATTTTAATATCTATTCCGGGAAAGCATAATTATTTACAAGCAGAGATGCGGACAAGGCACGTCCGCCACAGTGCGACACAAAAGTAGAAGTAAGGAAGGGAGGGCGTGAAACAAATGATCACTAGTCCTATATAACATGGAATTTCCGGCTACGTGGTGATACACGTGTTGACCTTTGACAAGAGCAACGGAGGGATCATTTTCACTTGATACCTAGTAATTTTTACACAGCTTCATACGTGGAATGGGATCAGGGAATAAGAGAACACTTTAGAATGACCCCGACATGGGTGGAATTAGGCAAAAAAATGTAGCAAATTAATTTGGATTAAATAAGAAATTAAAATATCATTATATACATTTGTACACAGTATTATTTAAGCATATGTTATTTATGAGAATACTTATAAGCATCCAAGTGATCAGAAAATAATTAAATTTCCAGAAGTTAAAATTATTTTATTTTATACACATATAAGTAGTGGAAAGATATGAATCTAACCAATTATACTTGATAAGGTATTAATAATATATAAGTATCTTATAATTCATGGAAGTAATTTTAAAAACTTATTTATATATCACCTAGAAAAATAAAGCATTTTAATTCGGCGTGCTTGCAGGCCCTCTCTTCCCAGTGGCCCTAGGAGTCTGCGTAATCGGTAATCCGTCATTGCATAGACTCAAATAATGAAAGCGCTCTTTCTTAATTTCAGAATATAAAGTAAAAAAAGTTTACGTTATGTAGTTCTTTACCATTAACAGAATCCAGAATGTCCTAAAACATCACATGATTTTTACTTTCTCGTACATAAAGTATATTAACAGAAAATATTTGATTCGAGAAATAATAGATTTAAATAAGAAACATACTCAAGCTTAATTCCGTGAATATTAACCCTTTATTTGGTATGGTTGGTCAGAAATAGCATGAGTTTTTACTGCCTCTTGCGGGATACCTATAATCCTTATTAGTATTATTGTGAATGAAGTATTATTGTCAGACGCTATGAATGACAATATCAGTCATGGATTATTAGATGGAATTCATTGTGAATTCAGATTTCTTCAAATAAATATAAATCGATGGCTGAATTCAAAATAAATTTTTTTCAGAAATATAACTTCTTAAGAGAATAGATATATAAAAGTTAATTTGAAAAAATTTAGATTTGTCACAAATTTAATACTACCATATAGAATCGCCAAAGTTGAAAGAATACATGTGGGAATTACATAAAATCACATTTAAAGAGCAGTATGTCCTACATAATATCGCATTCAAGCCTTTGAACTAATTTGCTATACTTTTTTGTAGTAATTTATTGGTAAGAAAAGAAAGAAATGAATGAAATCTACTTTGACTTTTGATAGATACCCCTGTAACATTCCCCGTTTCCCAGTACTGATAAGACATTTAAAGCCAGTTGTGTCGTCGCTGTTAATGACTAAACTCCTCGAGATAGCCAGATGGTGGATCTTTTCATCTGGGTGGTCTCGCATCGGTTCATTAGCGACTATATTGAAAGACCACATGTGGGAATTCCTCGTCCAAGAGCTATTGAGAGTACCTTCAAAGAGAAAGGGGTGCCCAAACATCTGTATGCTAAATGTTTCTCATTGTGAAAGGACTATGATAACTCCGTGTTCCAGAATAGTCAGTTATGAAAGGTACATCACTAAAAAAACCTTCCCACAACCTACTGGTGCCGCTGAGGGAGCATATTGCTGAACCCCGATGCTAAGCCACTAAAGACCAGTATACAACTCATTAAACATTAGTAAGCATTAACAGGAAGAGTGCTCTCAGAAAAACTATTTACTTGTTTGGATTAACATATTGGTAACAAAATAAGTAGACACATTAAAATAGACTCCCCCAAAGATGCTAAATCAAAATCGCTTGAAGAACTGAATTTTCTTCAAAACAATACTATTATCTATGCAAACTTAAGAAAAAAATTAAATAGCAGTTTAATAGAAATGTTGAAATAACATTACAGAAAAAAAAAATCACAACATATTTGTAAGAAAATATTTTTAAATAATTCAGTAAAGCATGAGAAAATATGTAAAAGATACTGGATTTTGCAATTCAAGTACAGTTTCAGAATAAAACTTTGAATTAAAAGTATAGAATCTGCTTTATCTGTAGCTCTTTGTCATGCTTGACATTTTGATATCTGTTTCAGCTTTTAACATAGTATCCTTGCCCACGATGGCGCCCCCATTTGTTACTTCTTTCTTCGCAGTAATGGAGCTATAAATTTTGCTTTCACCTAAAATTTTGCTTTTATCTAACTATCAAGTTCAGATTCTGGAATATCCAAACTATTTTACCTTCATAATGCAGTAAAATAGTTTTACCTTTATAATGTGGTAAAATAGTTTTTCTTTTATAATGTGGTAAAATAGTTTTTCAGGTTCATAAGTAAATTTAGCAGATAAAAGCGTCTAATTTACAGATTTTGTAGCATCGTGATATATAAATAGGTTAAAGAAAAATATTAATGTTTATATTTGAATTATTCAAATAAAATACTAACATATTCGGTAACCCTAATACTGAATTTGTTTCATTAATGAAATTGTTTAGTAAAATCTATAAATAAATAAAAGTTTAATTTACAAATGTCAACGTATATTCAATACTTAGACTTTAATTACCAATTTTTTTATCACATTGTCTCTTGACTTTATAAAAGAAAATAATTTTAAGAGATTCAAATTTGAATTAATAAAAACTAGAAAAAAAAAAAAAAGCCGTAGAATACTCCATTTCTAATCTGGTTATATTTTAATTTTGTAGATACACATATTTTTTTAAAATTATTTTTTATTTGAAAAAAGCATTCCCTTTGGTAAGAAAAACATTTATGAAAAGAATTTTTAATGCAAATAAGCTTTTGTTAATTTTGAAATACTGTCTTGTATTTTTTCATGCTATTTGTTTTAACCTGTTAACTGTTCTTGACGAGTATACCCGTCATGCGAAAAGTATATCCTTTTGCGTTATGACAAGTTTTGGCAATAATTATATTTATAATTAATTATATACTTATATAATATATATGTTTATGACAATTTAGATACTCATTTTTCGAAGAGGTTGAAACAGTTAAATGGTTAAACCAAATGACCCAGAATAAAACTCGAACAAACAGTTACTCGAATCATTTCGTGGATATATGCTGCCGAAAGTACAGTGCTGTCAACTGTTACGTATAAAAGTTAAATGTCAGCCATCTCATCATTCGTCAAACATTGCATGTTTTTGGGCAAATTTGATTTTTAATTGATTAATGGAGAAATTAATTACAGAGTTTTCTGATTTATCAGATAAGTGTTTTAGTCACTTTTCTATTAGAATTTGGACTAAATTTATATAATCTTTTTTCTTTAAAACCTTTCAATTGTTTTTAAACCTTCTGCAGAACTTTGCAATATTGCGTAACATACATAATATAATAAAATAATTTCATTTCCAGATATTCATTTTTAGCAGACCAATTTATGACCTATTGAAAGGTTTCATGTAATAAATTATATGCTACATCATAAAATTATGAAGTAAGTAAAAGAAATAAATTATTTTTATCGTTTACAGAAATAGTATAAAACCTATTAAATCAGCTAAATAAACTTTTCAGAATAATAATTATTATTAACAATAATTTATATTAATGATTAAAACTATTAATATGAATATTTTAAATTATTAATATTAATTATTAACATTTTATTTTTCTTCAAATATCGGGATATAAATAATGCATGCAATTTTACAGAAAAGAAATTAGTCAAATTTCTATCTAAATGAAATATTTAATACATACAGGGTGTTTAGAATTAAATATAAAATTTTCTAGCAGCATGTAGTAAAACCTATTTATCAGAATGTCATGCAATTTGGAGAATAACATAATGAAATGTTAGAAATATAGTCTATTACATAAAGTTGGTTTTAAAAAAATCATTAAATTACATATATTTACACAAATATAACAAAAAAAGAAACCCTGCAAAATTTACAAATATCATATCATATATATACACAATATGCTCCTGAAGCCTCTACTTATCTGCAATCAACTGGATACGTAAAATCAATGCTGAAAGCAACGAATGCCATGGAACTATGCGCAGAAGATCCATGTAAATGAAACCGTCTGAATTACCCTCTCTTTAATGTCGCAAAGAAATGTATACCGATAATCATGCTTAAAGTTTCCATAGAGATAAAAATCGCAAGGATTTAAGTCTGGGAGTTTAACTGGTTAAACTATGGAAAAAGAGCAGTTATAGATAAGGCCATTAATAAATGGAAAAAAGTACCTATTCAAACAATGGATAATATATGTGGGGAAATTATTTCGCATAAAAATTCTATATTAAACAAAACGACCATCATCTTATTATGCCATATTTCACATAATTCCTAGGAATAATTTTTTCTTCAAATTGCACAGGAATTTTTAATTAATTATGGGCACCTAATTTTTCCTTTCAGTCAAAATCAGATTTTTGTGATATACAGTTTGAATGTATTTATAATGACTTTTTATAGCTTGTAGTTAGAAAAATAAAGTTACATTAACCAAAAGCGAAGCAAATATTCGAAATGTTGAAAAATTCGATACATATCAAAATTATTAATAAAATCTCCTAGCAAGAATTTACTACAAGTTTGGAAAAAATTCTTCTATCCCTTATATTTTAGTCAAAAATGTCATTTGCCCAACTATGGAAGAAAATCGTTTGTCTGAAGCAACCATAAATCATTCGAATATAAAAAACAAACGATCTTATATTGTAGAAAACAAATATTCCATAAAAAAATTACTCAAATATAATAAAATGCGAAGTTCCCAAATTTATTCTTAGAAACAAAAATGAATACTGATGAATATCATTGAATTTCTAATAGGAATTTCTTCTTTTTTCTAATTTTTAGATCATAGTTAGAAAAATAAAGTTATGTTAACGAAAAGTCAAACAAATATTCAAAATATTGTAAAATTCGATCTATACCGAAATTTTCAATAAAATCTCCTAGCAAAAAATTAGGGAAAAAAAGCCTTCTATCCATCATATTTCAGTCAAAAATATCATTTGCACAACTACGGAAGAAAATCATTTATCTGAAACAACCATAAATCATTCGAATACATAAAACAAACGACCATTTATTGTAGAAAACCAAAATTAAAAAATAATAATACTAATAATAAAAAATAATAAAATGCAAAGTACCCAAAAGAATTCTAAGAAACAAAAATGAATATCAAGTTTCTCTTCCGCCCACGATGCTTATGTGAAAAATCCTGATTGTACTTATTACAAGATTCTTTAGCTTCTCATGATGAATTAGCGTGGGACCTTGAGTATAAAAAATGGCATGTATCATGGATTGGGTTATTTCAGGGCGAGAGGAACTTTTTATACCCCAACACCTTCAGAAGCATGAAAAATGATTCTCATCATTAATAAAAAGAATAAAAATATGGCGTTAATTGAGTAAGGGAAAAATGAAAACTTTTTCACACTATACAAGCCATTTTTTATGAATATAGTGCTGACAAAGAACGAAGCAAAAATACCGCAGACCATTCTTCCGATACTGACACACAAGTCCTCAGAGAATCATTTTTGAAGGAGGCGATCATTAGAAAAAAAATTGTTTTCTTTTCTAAGAAAGAAAATCCTAAGAAAATAATTGTATCGAGCATCAATTTTATTAAGTAGCAATTGTTGTTTTTATTACTTTTTTCTCAGGGTTGTTTCGTTTTTTTTTTTATTTTTTTATTTTTTATTCTTTTCCGACACTTTTTAGTTAAGTTCGACGTGAAATTTTAACGAGCTTGGGTAAAATGTGCCTTCGTCTTCTCCGAGGCTACGAAAAGCTCAACTCATTCTGTTATTATAATTTAAATAATGCGAGAAAAGTCTTCGGATCATTGGATTGCTTATCGTTCAGGCTCTTTTGGAAATCGGCTTCATTAACTTTCTTGGGATCTGTACATGATAGCTTCAATTGCTGCCATGTATCCAAGACTGATCATTAAAAAGAAGGCTTAGAATGAAGAAAAATGGTATAAGATGGTTTAAGTTTTATTGGGATGGTTATTTTAGTGAGTTTTTAAGAGCAGCTATTTTTAAAATTTTCCAAATAATTAATTCATTAATATTTTTCTTATGGGCAATACCAATTATATGCCAGCCTTTGCTTATTAACGAAAAAAATTCCCTAATTTACTTATTACTTAGTAAAAATATTGTATAACTAATTCTCTTAGAGATTTCTTTTCCGCCCGTAACTAATTTGGGCATCCTGAAATAAATTAGTTAATTATGTTATTACCTTTATGAAAAAAATGTATTTTCTTGCTGAATAAAAAAAAAAAAAAACAATAATATATAATTCTTATTAAGCAAGTTGATACATATTTTTTATAATTATAATCGAGAAAATATTTTATATATTATATTTTCGAACGAAATAATTTCTATTGTAATATTAAGTGGCTTAGATCAACATTTTTCTCAAAATATTTAGGATTTTTCACTAACTATAAAATTTAAAAAGGTTTATCCTGAGAATGTATTTTTATTTTAGTTTTAATAAGGTAAACATTTTTTCCTTCTGATGATTTGGGAAACGAAAAACACATGCTTATTTTTCCAGATAATTTTCTGAAAATATGTTTTTGAAATATCATAATTATTTTGCAGCGCTACTAAAATAAAATTACTTTACGGCCTAATAATATCAAACCAAATATCTTTCATACCAATATACCAATCTAATATACCAATAAATGATAAATTTTTTTAAGTGTAAGTGAATATAAAAATTAAATGAAGCTTATACAAATATAATTTCTTATTATAATTTTATTATAATTTCTTATTAAAAAGGAATATCGTAATAGACTCTGCATTGTTAAAAATTCATCGCAAGGAGGGAACAATAGAATTAATTTAAATTTAACACCATAATTGCTTGAATTCAGATATTGATAGTTCGAAAATACAGAAGTATTTAATGTAGAATTTGAAAATACTACTAAAAAAGTAGAAATGAAAAGATGCATTTCTTTTATTAATAGCTTGATTTAAGAGCATAAAACACTCGCACAAAATGTTATATAAAAAAGAAAAAAATATCCTTTTGTGAGTAAACCAATATATTTTCTTTTTACTTTTCCGGTTTTGGCTTTGATGAGTAATGTTAACTACGCATTTTTATAAAATCCACTTCTCTCCAGATAATGAAATACACTACTTAAATGAGAATAAAATATTTTATGTTAAATTAATTTCAAATCTAATTCATAATCAACAATGGCCTTCTCAGATAAATATTTTTTTCCTCATCTTTCTGAAGAAATTTTTTTCATCAATGTATAAACGATAGCAGATAAAACCAATTCTTACTCTTATCTAACAATTTTGTAATTGCAATTTTTTCAATCTTTTTAAACATTTACAGCAGTCATTTGTAAACATTTTGGCTACATGAAGTTAATCCGAATATGTTTCCATTCTACAAGGGGTGTTCAAACGAAAAGGTACGGAACGTTACTGTGAGTATAAATGAAGACTTCATTCAAAGTATGCATCATAGGCCGGAACACAACAATCCCATTGATTAACGAGCCGAAGGATTCCTTGTTCCCAGAATTCCTGTGGCCGTGACGAGACCCAGTCCTTTACAGAGTGCTTGAATTCGCCGTCCGAGTTAAAGTACTTCCCTTTCAGATGTTTTTCAGGAAACCAAGTGCATGAAAATCGCTGGGCGACATGTCCGGGCTGAAGAGAAGATGATCAAGCTGCTCCCACTTGAATTTGATCAGTTCCGTGTGTGTGACCCTGGAGACGTGTGGACGCGTGTTATCATAAAGCAGTACTGTAGTACAGCCCCGGTCTTTTGTTCTTGATGGACTTGCGTAGTATTCGGAGTGTCTCACAGTACACATCGGAGTTAATAGTTTTTCTGCGTTCGAGGAATTTAACAAGTAGCGGACCTTGGAAGACGCTCTTTATAAGATCCACTGCTCTCTCCTGCGCATGCGAGTGCCCGCGCATGCTCCGATCTACACCGGGGACTCCAATTACATCCTAGATGTCTCGCTATATTCTGCCATAGAGGCATAGACAAATATGTTAACGGTTACTTGTTAAGACGTTCCGTACCTTTTCATTTGAACAACACTTTGTACATTAAGAGTGTATTAAACATAACTTTTATTAACAAAAACACAAATTTAATTTTAATAAATATCTTTTTTATTTTATGTATTTTATTAATAGAAACGACAGTTTCTATAGTTAACGATAGTTTCACGTTTTATAGATAATGAATAAATAGCTGTAGAACTGATATAAACTGAAACATAAATTGTGAAATTTTACATTCATAACTTATTAAATTCAAATTCATACATTAATAATAAACATGATTATTAGTTTTATAATTTAATAATCATGTTTTTTTTTAAAAAATGCTCAATATTTTTATTTTATTTTATACTTTCAACTCTTACTATCATCTTTTAGACAACAATAAAAGTTCATACATTTATTTACATAATAATTGGCCAAATAAAGATTGGTGATGATGATTTGGCTTTTCGAATTGAGTAGAATTTTAAAAGATTTCATACCTTTAAACAGAAAATTATGTAAAATATACAATTTTTGGTAGAAATTTTGGGTGATTATCTCGCAGTTAAAAGATAAAACTAATATTTTATATATTTGGGGAGAACATCTTTAATATTACTAATCTCATACTTAGAGATTACATTCAAATTTCTGAAAGTGTGTTTCTACTTTCTCTGATCCCTTTAGATATAGAAATGCTGTGGTTTTAAGACTGATTGAACATCATTGCTTTCATACTAGACTTAACTACATTGGAATTTTGAAATGTCCAGCGTGCCCTTTCTCTAACGATGATAAAATGATGAATGATAGCCACTGCATTGTCTATTAAGTCTTGCTGTAACAGATTATCTAGATAACCAGTTTCGTGTCTGGAAAGTTACATATTTTCTATTATTATCTATGAAGTTTTAGATTGCGTTTGTAAGCTACCAGCAGATAAATTCTGTTTGCAAATACTTCCCTTGCAACATATTTTTTTTTATTTCTACTTACATACATATCGGCATTTTCTACATATTTTTTTTATTTTATATCTTTCGAATCGTAACATAATTGATGGGTTAATTGACCCATAATTGATGGGTTAAAAATGCTCTAAATAAACAAAATGAAGCCAATTTCATTTTGGGAATTATAAGAGATATAAGAAAAGGATAAAAGTTTTTGAAACTAATATAGATTACTTTTTGCTTGTTTATCAACTACTCCCTATGGTATCCGAATAAAGAGAAATAAAACCAATTGGGTTTTACTTTCTATTATTTCGAGCTCCAAGTTCAAATTGGTTTTTGTCTATTTTCACACAACTGGTAAAATTCTTTATTACTTTTAGTTACTATTTTTTTTTTTCCGTTTATTAGCTTTTTAATCGATTAATAAAAAAATAGCAACATCTGATTCTGATATATAAAAAATATCTTTATATATTAATAAAAATGATGCTATCAAAGCAATCTTGGCAGCATTTTGAATTATAATACAGAGTATAATTTCAATATTCTGAACTATACAGATAATGTATATACACAAAGAAAGAGAAATGAAAACTTTCTTTTCATTATTGTGAACTGTTTCAATTAAAGATTTTCTGGTAAATTATAAAAAAAACTTACTTTAAAAGCACAGATATGTTTTAAAAAGTGCACTAAAGAACTTATTAGTGTATTTCTCAAATGACTGCGGTGATTTAATGATTATATCTCATGATACTGCGAAATAATACGCCTAAACAATTTATACCTAGGTCAAAGAGAAGATACTTCAAAAAATTTCATTAGTTGTTATACACATATTTGAATTCCAATTCTTTGAAAAGATAAGGTTCAAAAAGATATTCATAAGTCAACAAATTATATTAGAGCTCCTTTTACTTATTAAATATGTCGACTTACCATCAGAGGAAAATAAATTTCCAACAACATGTTCTAGTGATAATATTTAATTTCAAATGCAAAAATGCATATCGAAAGTGATGTATAGACAAATGAGATATAACACGCAGCCACCTCCATTTCCGGAACGCAAATGCCCTGTTACAATCAAAATAAAATTATCGAATCACCAGGTTTAAATATTCGAGAGACGTCGAAAAGTTTTGCAATAGTGTTGGCACCATTTTGCATGCATTGTACAGGAAAAGGAGTATTGACGGAAAGTGTGACAAAGAAACAATGACAAAGAGGAAATAGAGAAACAACTGAATTGAAAAAAGCCGAAGCTGTTGAAAACATTGAGGGAAATTATGATGTTTCTAATTGTAGTATTTAAATATGCAATTCATATGAAATAAACTGATTATTAAAGATTTTTGGCACACAATTTTTTGTATATTTTAGTGAAAATCCTTGATAACGATTCAAGGCTCAAGTTTTCAGTAATCTGCATATTATTATCGTATATTTGACAATCAACAAAGGAAGGTTTGTCGTAGACTATTTGCTATTTCCCAAGTGTGAAGTTATTGCAGAAACATTGATAATCAAATCAAATAGATTTCATCAACAAAAATACCCTATCTTATAAATGGTTATTAATTGCATTTAACAGCGGAAGATTTAATTGATGGTAACTTATTGTAGGATTGTATTGAGTGTTATAGTTAAATGCTATTACCTATTTTAACCATTTAAGTGTTTTGATCTGTTCTTAAAATGCGTATCGAAAATGTGTCGCAAATCTGTAGCGATGATGAGTATACTTGTCAAACACAGAATGTGTAATATGAAATTATGTTGTAATGAAATCACTTATTTTTTTAAATTTCAATAATCACATTTATTTATTTACTTAAACTAACACATATTTTTGCATATAAACGAAAAGAAACATAAAAATTAATTCATTATTTTAATTTGCTGTTAGAGAAAAAGTATGATGCAACGCATAATAATCTTTTATTTGTTCCTTTGATTTTGACTCGGCCTCAAAATATTTTAAACATCTTGAAATTTACGAATATGTTTAAGTTTTTACTAAAATTGTAATTCAAACTGCAAATTGTCACTACTTATTAGTCCTAACGATTAAAGTTGTCATAACGCAAAAAGCTGTACTTTTCCGATGACGAGTATACTTGTGAAATACAATCAAATTGTTAAGAAAGCTATAGCCAGAATAAAAGCATAATAAGACATTTCATTCGTTCTCGAGCATACATGAACACCCATTTCCTTGAAAAGGCAAGATTCGAAAACAGTATTCGTATATCGATAATCCACTTGATGATGATTCCTCCTACTCATTAAATGTGGCTCCATGCCTGCGGTGCAATTTAGATTTCTGATAGCGTCTTTCAGCGATAATTGTTAATGAATACCAAAATTTTAACCAAAATTATTGATAACGATTCCTGATTCAAGATTCCAGCAAATCCGCATATTATGATATACCTGAATATCAAAAATGGAATGTTTGCGATAGAATAATTGCTATTAATCTAGTCTGAAGTTATTCTAGAAACTTTGATACAACAATTAAAATATATTCCATTTACAAAAATAACCCACCCTAAAAATGTTTATTAATTATAGTATTACAGCATCAGATTTAATTGACGGTAACTCATTGAAAGATAATTTTTAATCTTATAGCCAAATGCTGCAGTCCAGTTTAAGGAAGCTATGGCTAGAATAAAAGCGTAGAGCATAATAGCAAGTTTCATTCGCTGTCTAGCATACATTAACACTTCCATTTCCTTGAAAAGGCAAGCGTCAAAAACAGTATTCGTAAATCGAGAATCTGCATGATGATGATTCCTCCTACTCATTAAACGTGGCGCCATGCCTGCAGTGCCAATTAGATTTCCGATAGCGTCTTCCAGCGGTAATTGATAACGAATACAAAAGAAACGTATCGAAAGCGATGCGCTGGGAAATGGAAGATGACATGTGCCACTTTTATCCCCTAGTCACAGACGTCCTTTGGCCCTGCATTTTCTTTCAAAGGAGCAAAAATGTTATCTCAATTAGATTCGATCGATCCCGTTGTTGCCTCTTTCCTTTCAACTGCAGGGTAGGTAGTTTGAAGAAATAAGTACAGAGTAAGGAATAATTGCCCGCTTTCTTACTCGCTCTCAGCTATTTTCGTGAGAAAAGACGAATGTTGTTATTGCATGCGTCACCGATGGTTACGAAAAGATAAATCGCTGAAAAGGCGTCGCTGGTTTGTTAAAGACGGCGATTCAAATGTTTCTTTCAAGATATGAGACTGCGGGTGGATATGGAGGGGGGGGGGCGCTTTAATATGCGCTTTGAAAAGCCTGCTGCTTCGTGTAACTAGCTTTTGTGTTTGGTATATGAAGTGAAGTGGTTGGATTTAAGGATATGAATGGAGTTAGTTTTGGAATCTTTTACATGCATTTGTAATACTCAAATTAGTGATGAATTGAAGATTTTTCTGAAATTAATCATTATGGGGTTGCCGGATTTTCTTTTGAATTCCTTTATGGCTTTATATGACTAAACAAATATCTATGGAGAATACTGTATTCTTTTATAAAGGACTTGATTGATACGCTTTATGAAACTATTATAATTGAAAAAAATAATGTAGTTGTATTTTGATTCCATTATAAGAACAAACTGTTTATTAAAAATATTAAATAAATTCCTCAAACCGGAAAATATTTAAAAATTGTAAACTTCCATAAGTAATATTTCCGTTTTAAAAAATGGGTGGTTACGACCGCAAAGCTTGCATTTTACAGACATTTTTGTGTTTATTTCTTCTCATCTCCTTTATAATTACAACTTTAAATTCATAATTACAACTTCAAATACTGTAATACTTAATATGACTACTTCAAATACTATACTTAATTTCTTAGTCCTTTATAATAAGAACTTTAAATTCAATAAGAGGTAATTAATAAGCAGATATTTATACTTAGTATTCTTTTGCAATAGATTCAGTCAAACGAATATATCTGTTTAATTATATTCATTAATCTTAATTTTTTAGCTCAAGGGTATTCCAATCTTTTATCATCTACTCTTTCCTTTACACTCTTTTCAACATCGAGGAAATTCGTTGTATAAGAATTAATTACTACTTATTTATTTCAATATCTATGCATTTGAATCCATGAATGGCAGACGTATACAATCTCATATTGTAACTGTCAAATACTAAATACCAAATATTTTACTTCAAAAGTAAAATTTTAGCTTGAAAACAAGAATCATTTCGTAATTAGTAATAAAAATATTTAATTAATTTGCATAATTATTCTATAAATCATAATTTAATCATCCAATTCATAAGAATCCGGTGTCTATTCAGTCATATTTTGCTTCATCACGCGTTTGTTTCGAAAAGTATTTATATTTTAATTTTACATAGATCACAGGATTTTAATTAAAATTTCATTAAAAGGGCTAAAATTAGATATGTAAAGGTTATTCCCTGCTGAATTTAAACACACTATTCATTTTCCAAATTAAATAAATATTGATTTTTCTTTCAAAATCTAAAAACTTTTCAACAATTCTGCTGCATTTATAAATGCAGGAATAAGTAACTGTGATACAAGTTAAATGGAATTACCCTTTTTTGATACGACACAAACTCCTTTTTACATTCTCATTATAAAACTATATTTTTTTTTCTTTTTCATTGAAATAATATGATGATTTTATACTTTAAATATATGGACATTTGAAAATCACTTTTAATATTAAAGGAAAGGGCGCATGCGCGCCCTAGTCCCAAAATTCCCAATAATGATACAAATACACTTTGATGGGTTTGGAATATGAAATGTAGATTGATAATAATTATTGTTTTGGTAGGAGAGGAAAGTATATGGAATTTTGAAATTAATGTGAGATATAAACTTTGCACAGCGATAATTTCCTAAAGTACGAGGGTCATCCGAAGAAAAGTTTCCCAAGGCCCATAAAAAAATACTATAACCTAGAAATATTAATTGAAAAAGATGTAGCAATATATTAATATTTGTCATTTCTTGGGATATGATTCTTGTATTTCAGTGTCATAGAACTCTACTGCCTGGGAAAATAGTCATTGTATCACAGTTGTCTGAAAGTCTTCGTCTGTGGAAAAGTGATGTTTGGACAAGTATTTATTCAAGTATAAGAACAGGTGGTAGTCGCTGGGAGTAAGATCGAGACTATAGAGTGGATGGTCAAACACCTTCCAGCGAAATGTCTAAAGTAAATGCTTTGTGGAATTCGTCGAATGCTGGCGAGCGTTGTTGTGCAACAAAACACCAGCAATGAGCATTCCACGCTTCTTGTTCTAAATGGAATGGAAGATGGATTTCGATCGGCTCCACTTTCTGTGCATTCAAAAAATTTATTACAGACCTCATCTCGCAGTAGACTGGAGAAGGAATGAGAGTCGATATAATCTGCGCACTACAGCAAGCTTAGTGTAAGCAATTTTGAAATTACAAATGCCATACACGATAGCCACGCTCATGATTTATCAGACTTGCCATATACGATATGTCTCGTGTATGTTCCTTTCGTGTTTTGTTCCTTTTGCAGTGCCATCTTTTGGAGGTTTGAAAAGCTTTTTTCCGGATAACCCTCGTATTACTGTACAAAAGTAAAATCATTTTCATACTGTCTTAATGTTGAAGAATTTATCTTTTTAGTGAAATCATTTAGCTTTACTAGTAAATTTTACTGAATTTAAAAGAATTATTTTTTACATAATTTTTAATAATATATTATATTGATTATCTACCCAATTTACAAGGGAAAAAAATTGATGTTACATTACTGAAAAAGACAATGGTCCTATTAATAAGAATACGAATTGTTAATATGGTTATGTTTTCAATAGCACTATGATGTCAAAGAACTTGCTTCCTTCAGGAAAGTGCATCTATATAATAAACAGAACAAGTGTAAGACTATTAAAATGACACGTTTTTATTATCTAACGCAAATAGTTGGTCATAAATACTTTTATAAAGAAAGAATAATTATCAAATTATATGCAAAATATTTAATTCATTTTAAATAAAACTATTTTTCCCAATTCATGAATAGTTTCCCTATTTAAAAGCAGGAGACGTAATAAATTTTTCAGAAGCATTCGAACGGTTAGTAACACATTGCTTACAATAGAAGTTTCGCAGTAAATATAACCGTAATACATTTTATATATTATATTTACATAGTATATTTTTATTACAGCTACACTTGATTTATTTATAATAAAAATAATTAGATAAAATTCTCATATAAATTCTGCAAATATAATATTCATGCAATGTTATAAAATGTGTAAACATTCTTTCAGAAAACTATCATGCATATAATTTATTACCTTGTACATATTAATAGACTTTGCTCATAGACAGAATATTTTTATTACGTCTCAATATTTCATTTCAGCATATTTCCTCCTAACAAAAATATAAAGCAATATATTGCAAAAATTTCTTTATTGCAGTGCCTTGTTAAATTTGCATGTAATAATGTAAGAAATATCATTTTCCCCTTAATTATATTCATAAAACAATGCGTCAATGTCATAAGTAATATGTGCTATTAGCCTTTTGAGAATATTCTTCGCACAGTACATAAATGTTAGAATTTTATATATTCATATAATGTATTTTGCTAAAGTATATGTATCGCAGTTATTGTTTTTATTCTATGTGTAACAGTTATCTAATAAATGTGTTTACCCTAGAACAAATTTTGGAGAGGTTGAAAAAAGAAGTTTATAAATTGATACAGCGAAGCAAATATAAGTTTGGAGTTATTAAATTAGCACATGAAAGTTATCAATAATTCTTTCAAAGAGTATTTAGGGAATATTTATTACCAAACACATACATACAGCAAATCTTCGTTGGCCTAGTATCCCGTTGTATTCTGTTCCATGCGTCAGAATTATTCGAAAAAGGTCTTTCAACATAGAGTAATCTTTGATGTTTCAAAAGATTGAAATATATACATATGAATAAACTTTACAAAATAATCATAAGGTGGGTAAGGAAATATATAATTCAGATAAGTTATTATAAAAAATACTAGGAGACGTCTTTCTTCCTATTGAGTGAAATTAATTTTAAGATTAAGAAAAATTGATATTTAATAAATATGCGTGTTTTTTATCATGGTAATTTAGAACTGATTTGTAAGAAAAATTATACATAAAAATGTAACGGCATATTTATCAAATTTCTGAAAAAGAATAACATTACCAAACTTAACATGAAACGCAATGTGTCTTTTATTTATAATGATGTTATTTATTTATAATGTTGTTTATTATAATGTTATTTATTTATAATGTTGTTTATTATAATGTTATTTATTTATAATGTTGTTTATTATAATGTTATTTATTTATAATGTTGTTTATTATAATGTTATTTATTTATAATGTTGTTTATTATAATGTTATTTATTTATAATGTTTTTTATTATAATGTTATTTATTTATAATGTTGTTTATTATAATGTTATTTATTTAAAATGATAAATATTATTCATAAAATATTAATTCTGTCTATTGTTTTGAATACTAAATAAAGCAAATCATATTATTAGCAAATTATTTACCACAACGCAAATTATTATTTATACCTGCTAAGCCATGGGAAACTGAACGGATATGCAAAATTAGAAAGAAAAAAATTACAAAATAACTATTGATAAGGGCTGTTAAAAATGGTCTTGCAACGGAAGCAAATTTCACATAAACCATAATAATTAACTGGGCGAAGCTTACGTGATTCAAAACACGAACACGTCTGTTGTGATTATTTATTCTCTGTTGCATTCTCTTAGCAATATACAAAGATCGAAGTAATATCGTATAAAATTGTTCAGTGCACAAATTTTAGTTCAGCAGCAACATTTCTAGAATTTAATCTTTAGTTTACTATCTGAAGAAGAGATTAACCAAATACTATGGTTTCACAAATAAATAATCACTTGAATCACAAATAAATAATAAAATCTTGATTCATTATCAAATACTTTAACAGGTATCGATAAACATATTAAAACAGAAAAAGCAGGCTCATAAAAATAAGACCAGTCAGCTTATTTTATTCTCTTTTACATTTTATTATCTTGGCGATTAACGTATTAATTCTATTTTCAATTATTTTCATTTCTATTTCATTTGCTGTATATATATATATATATATATATATATATATATATATATATATATATATATATATATATCCAATGTGTAACTAAAAGTTCTATATTCAAAAGGTGCCCTTTATCGTTGTTTTTAATGTCATGAATGAGACAGAAAAAAAATAATAAAACATATAAATATATCGTCAATATATATTATATTCTGTATATATATATATATATATTATATATATATATATATATATATTGATTTGCAAAAATTTCCTATTACTGAGATTACATTTCAGAATAGCAAGAATACATTAACTCATTCCTCTTTTTCATTTAACTTGTTCAATTTTAACTTTATACTGAAATAATCTTTAAAGAATCATTTTCATCTATGGCGAAATAACTATTAAGCAAAAAGAAGAGAGAAAAAGAGATAACGATAGTAAACAGTTAAATTTTCCATGTATATATATTTGCATAAAAATAATTATTTTCTGAACCAAACGGAAAAACATTATTTTCTTGCTTATCATAATATTTATAAAAAAATATTTTGAAAATATATATTATAAAAATGGCAACTCAGACTGATAATCTGAAATTACTTCGATTCTAAATGTATGCAATTTAAGAAAAAAATATATTTTTGATATAACATTTCCTCCATTCATTTTAATATATTCTATAAGGGAGAAAAGGAGGTAGTAGATTCATGAATAAGAAACTGACTAAGTTTCTACGGTAAGTTTTCGTCTATAACTCAAAAAAAGCTATCCAATTTAGCTAATGGAGTCAGACTGAATGTCTTATTCATCCAATAAGAATTGGTGTCCATACCCATTTTCGAAACGCAATCAGGTTCCTTACCTATTTTCAAATCAACAAAAGAACTGCTCTATTATCTATTCCCGAAATGTCTTCTAGGTCAATAGAATCTCTTTGAAAGACGTACCTAAGTCACATGAATCAACGAGGGATTTGTTCTCTAGAGGTACTAGCCCTATTTGATTCGCTGGAACGAGGGAAAGAAGCGCATTGGTATCAACCAATGAAAGTTGCTACATGAATGTCTCTAAGAAAAAGTAAATCCCATATATTTTGCATTTCTGACTTTCTAATATCTCTTTGGAAAGTATTCATTCCGGAAACCATTTCATCCTGAGTTTTGCAACATAACCTCTTAAGATATATTCTTTTTTTCCAAGAACATATAGAAGTCTCTGGAAAAAGTAATAGAACTGACTTATTGATGTAGTAATATTGAAATGATGCTACTATTGGATATTTTGTATTATTCTGTCAAAAAATAGCTACCTTATGCCTAAAAGAACGAACTGATCATATATCATAACAAATGCTTTTCAATTAGGAACCCACACAAATTTTAGGACTTCTTTTATATGACATCTGCAGCTTTGCAGAATAATAAAAAATATTAAAATGGCACACGAATATGGAAATAACTGCATTTTCCCTCTGAATATGGAAAACTGTTTTATTTATTTTCTCTCATTACGTGGGGGAAAATTCAAGTTGAATTATAATTTAGTCAACATTTAATGTAATCAGTAAGCGCATATCTTAACACTACATCTCCATTTCTTGAGCTCACATGACTTCGTACATACATACACAGAGTTGATTTGCAAACAATATCAATAACAAAGTAAAAATACATATTTTTACTTGAATAAAAACTGGTACCTTTATCGATTAGCATGAAATATCCGTTGCCTTTATTTCAATTAAATCTCTTATGCATAACTTAAAGTTCACGATTCGCTCACAAGTGCATTTTTAAACTTTAATTGTGCAATAATTAAAGCCATGTTATTTTAATTGTCTTAATTCTGATCAGCTTATTGTTTTAAAGGTTATCACCTAAAGGAATCTCGTGCCATGTCATTATAGTAGCATTACAAATGTAAATATCTTATTTGTAATGTAGATATCTATTTTACGAATATAAATATCTGTTTTATAATTGTACGTTTTCTTTCCTGGTAATGTAATTTCATTTCCTAATTCTTCATGTGAACTGGTCACAAAGCAAACAAAATATATCTTCCTAAAATTTTTACTATTAACTGAACAACGTCTTACTCCCTTAAGAAATCTTCAATCAAACGATTAGCTTTCAAGTACGGAAGAAATTACCATGATAAATTATTTGATTTAAAAGATGGAAATGATTTGGATGTCTTTCAACAATAAATTGTGTAACTAAAAATTATGATAAAATTTAAATAGTTAAAATTTAGAAAAAAAATGAGAATAATTTGGTAACATTAAAAATATAATTTTTTGAATTCTTAAAATGGTATGAAATTCATTGTTGTTCTTTAATTTACTTCGAAATATGCAATGGAAATAAATATCAATATCTCATCCTGTTTATAATTAAAAATTGTAAAATTATTCCAAGATGCACGTTACTCAATCTAAAATATATTTCTTCAAAATCTGATAGCTTTACTTTAAATGGCATCACAAATACCATAAACACACGCACGCAACATATTCTTCATTATGATTAAATAGATTTATTTATTTTGCAAAATCCTTTAAAAAAATATAATAACATTCTAGTTTTTCAACTCATTTTCAAAATTATAGCCAAGTTAAATTTGATTTTGATGAGAGTATACATTTTATCAATCATTTCGGCAGTTTTTTTTCTTAGCTAAAAAATTAATGCTTACTTCTGTCATGAAGATAATTTGATACAAATAAGGTTTATTCAAGTAATCTTTCAAATATTAGATAGAGCTTGAAAGAACTTCTATAAAGAAAAAAATATTTGCTACAATGTAAATATAGCAAACTTTTCCGATGGCTTATGTTACTTTTAAAATCTGCAGTAACAGAATATTTCCAAGAATTTTCTTATCCAAAGAAGTCAGATGTATTTTTGTTCAAAGGAAACAAATAATATTCCTTGGAAAAATGTGACTATACTATCTAGACTATTTTCCAACAAGAACATATACATAAATATTAAAATAAATTCGATATTTTTTATATTGTTTTACATTTAATCAATATATAAATATTGCTAACTTTTCCTTAGCATAATACAAGTCATCACCAGTAATAGTTGATATCAACAGTTGGTTAGCATTGACTTATTTACAACATCGTCTCCAAACAATGATGATGACATATCAGCTAAACAACGTTCTCAAACTTCGGATACATTATCTCTATCGATGCTAAAGAAAAAAAGCCACATTTCTGAATATTAGTAAACTAATTAGCTTAGGAAAGTAAATAAAGTCAATATTTCATTCAGTAAAGAAAAAGAATGCTATATTCCGGATAAATCCAGGAAGAACTTTATTTTATCAAATGTTTCAGGTAGATGCAAACCTAATTATATTATTATAACAAAAGTAAAAGGAATAAACAAACCAGTTTTCACTCCCCCCCAAAATAGGATTAAAATACAAAATAAGCACAACATATGTCATTATATCAACCTGACGTAAACGCATAAAAAAGCCTTTCATCGAATGGATATAAATTGAATCCCATTTAATTGACATATACTACAGAATATAATGATATGCTCTTTTCTATGATACAAGGCGAAAAACCTAGGGTTTGTCATAGATTACTTATATGGTAATTACTATTATTCTATTATTATATTATTTACTATAAAAAATGCTTGAATTATTATACTACCAGATGAAAATTCTGTGTAAATAATATAACACTGTTTTCATTTAGAATTGATCTAAATGTCAAAATTGAACATATTGTAATATTTGTATTATTGTAATTTCTCACATAAAGGACAATACCAATATTATATTTTCCAATATGAAGGATAATATCAACATTGTATTTTCCAATATGAAGTATAATATCTACATTATTATATTTTCCAGTTTGAAGGATAATAAATCTAAAATGGATCAATGGAAATAATACTATCTTCTATTAGGGAAATTATAATTATTCTCATTTACAGCAACAAAGATAAAACTTTACAACATTTACTGCCCTTTCTTAAAATTTGTTCCTCATTAAATAGAAATGTTATTTTGTTGATTCATTGTCCCTATAAATATGTCAGTTTTTATGAAACATATTTGCATAGAACAAATGTGTTTTCTTTTTTCAGTGAGAATGATTCAATGTAAAGCATCGCCATAAAGTTAGCTTATGCATGGAAAAAAATTAATTAAAAGTTGTCTTCTAATTAAAAATGCTTCCTTAAAAAACCACTAAAAAGTAGGGGCAGAAAAATAGTAAATACATTTAAAACGTTTACAAGAGCTCAAAATCAGTACGGATGGGTGAACTCAATTACGAACTGAGGTAGACGTAAATTAAAATGTACTTTTTTCTCCGTTGTTTTTTATTTACAGAGAATCCTTTGCAAAGCATTAAAGCAGTCAAAGTTGAAATATTATATTTACTCCCTTTTCCTGCAGTGAATTTCATCATAAATATTTCGAGACGTTAATTTTATAGCACGTTTGGAAATTAAAGTTCATTCTTTTTTTAGCTAAAGATTAATATTTTAATTTATAAAAGTGTAGGCACATTTGTAGAGTACTTTGAACAAATGTGAAAATTTATTTTTAGATTAAGTGTATCTTATATTTATTTCAATTTGCTTACAGTTTATAAAAACATATCTCTTATTCTTAAAAACGCAGTCATTATATTGTTTAAAAAGCTGAATTTTCAAATGTTACCAGTATTTAAACCTAAATTTGATATTGGTCATTAAATTTGAATTGGAGTCACATGAAGTATGCACTGATAAATATACTGTTATGTAGTTTCTTCAGGTAACATCATGTATTACAGACAATTTGTGTAGTTAGGACAATGTAGTTACGAAATCCATTAATTAATAAAGAACAAAAATTGTTATGGCGATAAAATATCGTAATTATTATTGTTTTTTCGAATGGAAATTAAAGAAGAAAGGTTTTCTTTAGAAAAATCTGGATTCAAATCAATCAATCTTTGAAACGAAAACAAAATTCAAAATGGTAATATAAAGGAAAATAAAAAATATAAAAGTATCAAAATATCATCTCTGACGGCTAATGATTTAGCATATGGAACCAAAATTTTGAAGTTTTATGTATTCTGTAGCAAAGCTCACAATACTCAAACTATTTCAAATGTCATAATGATCTTTTGAAGATAAACAGTTTGATTTTAAAGAAAAATAAGGTTTGTTTTGTTTTGTGTTTAAAGGTCGGGCACCGTTTTCGAATCTGTAAGGCTAATATCCTATAAATGATAGGTTGAAAAAAAAATATTGGACTATAATGTGTGTTGAAGTATCTAATAACATAAAGACTTACACTAAAGAGAACTGACTTAGCGATGAAAATGTAACGTTAGCAAATCAAAGCCAACCATAGATCATTTTACAAACATTATTAGTACAAATTAATTCGGTCAAAAAGAAAAAATGTTGGAGCGTTATTCGATACAGGGCCTCAGAGATCGTATATCTTAAAGTCTACAACTAACCACATGAAAACTACTGAGGAACGAAGTGAAAATTTAACGCTTGTAGTGCTTCTTGTGTGGTGTCAATTCCATGAAATATAAATGCTATAAATTATTAGGACAGGTTATTTATGGATACATTCCTTGTAAACAAGAAGGTACACGAAACTAATAGTTGATGTCAACAGAAAGTTTTCCACATCTCTTTTAATTCCCAAATGTGATGTTTCAGATTTATGGAAAATAGAAACCATTAGAATTACAGATACCTGTGAAATCAAAAATTAGAAGGAATGGGAAAAGGAAGCAAGAAATGTAAACATTGGAAAAAATCGAATATATGAAATTTAACTCCTTTTGATTCAAAATCTAGACAGATTAACTAGCAACAGGGATATAGCTGGGGTAAGATTCATTTATATTAGCAAGAAGCTGATTAAAAACAATCAGTTTGTATTCCACTATCCTGCAGTTAGAGAATAGCAGAAAGGAAATTTTATATAAAGAGTCTTTTAAAGACCTTGCTCATTATCTTCTTAACCGAGAAGTCTTTAAGCTCATTTCCACAACAAAAGTCAAACTAGTCTCCGACACTTCTTACAAGTCAGGAGATACTATAAAATTCAATGACTCTTTGATGAAATGATCAAATATTTTAAGAAAATGACAGCAATAATTGAGATTTCGAGGAAAGGAAATACCAACTGCGTTAGACCTCGCAAAAACTTTTTTTTTCATATAATTGTTGAAAAAAAAAAAGATCGCAAATAGAAATTTTTGAGGTGGAAAAATAAAATCTAGATATTTGAACAAGAAACTTATAAAAAGAAGCGATAATAGTATGGAAATCCATACCCCCCCCCAATCCCTAGTGGGGTGGCTTTTAAAAGCGAATGTCACAATTTGTCAAGAAATTTCAGAAGAATTTTTGGAAATGCCTGTTTGTATTACGAAGAAATATTCAATATCCTATGTGACATTGAAGCAATCATCAACTTAAGACCTCTCACATATTTATCTGGAGATGATAATTTCTCTCACTCCATCAATGCTGGCCCAATGTACTATTTCCACGGTGGGAGTACCGGATTTGGATCAGACTGATTGAATTGATTTACAAGGCTTTGGAAACAACAAAACCTCATCAAACATTTAATTAACACGTTTCGGCATGAATACTTGGAAGGTATATAGCAATCACGCAAAAAGGGAAATTATTATGAAATAAAGTAGAGAGATATTGTCTTAGGTGAAGAATATTCTAAAAAGAGTCTTCTTTGGCCAATGGTTAAAATTCTTGAAGTTTGTTTAAGTAAAGATTAAGCGATTCGAATAGAGCGGCGCGAAACATCAAACAATAATATTATAGTCCACTTAAAAGGATTTATCCTGTCTAGACAAGATCTTTAGTAGATAGAGATACTGAAGTCAAGAAAGGTACTCTTATTAAAACAGCAAAGTGACATCGCTAGTTATTGTCATGAAAGTATGAAGAACTGGTAGAATTATTAAATTAAATTTGAGATTTATGAATATCTTATAGCATCGAACTGATTTATATTATTTCTTTAAATTGTTTAATTAATTTGGAGAGTATTGAATGTTTTTATTTTGAGTATTAATATTAATATGGGGAATTGTTTGATTATATTGTATAATCAATGGTGGAAATGTACAGTAAATTAAGTAAGTTAGCGAACGTCCTAGAATTTTTGTAATTTTTCTTTCATTTATTCATCTTAATTTGTATAGCAACAACTTTATAACTAAAATATTTTCGTAGAAAAAAAAATTTAGTTGACTGAAAAAAAGACTGTGTTGATGAGTTTTTTAAAAAATTGATTTGAAATGAATTATTTCAAAGTTTAAGGAACTGGGTAAATTTCTAAAAAAACAAGTTCATACAGTCATTTGATATCAGAAACTTCTGTTGAACTATAGATCTTCATACAACTTTTAATGTGACTTAATAAAAAAATACCATAATTTTAAAGTGAGAAATTTTAATTTTTTTATCTGTAGTTTTTCTTATACTATCGAAAATTTATTCAATCGCTTTTCTAGAGATTATTTTCATATAATTTCACCCTCAAATGAACGCAAATTTATTCTTTTATAAATAAATTCAGGTAATATATCATTCTGTGAGCTTAAATAAGTTTTATATTATGAAACAAAATATGCTTGAATGTTAAAGAATACTTTATTTATCTGTACTATTCTTGACATTCAATGAATTTCTTCAGAATTTATTTGACTTCAAATTATTCTCTTTGTCAATATTTAACATAGAAATAAGAATTAGCTATTCACAAATAGGAAACTCTATAAAGCATGTTTATTCAAATTTGGAAGATTTGGAACTAAGATGAAAGGCAAATAACTCTTAACTAAATTTCCCGAGGATATCACGCCTTCGAAATTTCTGAGTTGTTTATTAGATTTACTAAATAAACTTTGTAGATAGTGTCTGGTGCACAACAACTCGTGTTTTCTTCTGCTCTATGTAAATTCAATTAAACCAAGGATCTGAGTCACGTATGTATAAAATTAAAATCTAAAAGCAAGGATTGTGAAGTAGGCACACACGAAAACTCTTGAATTATATAATAAACTATACATTAACGATACTATAATGAAATAACAGAATACTATAAATGAAAGAAAAAATTGCAAGTGAAGGGAAGATTTTTTTCATTATCTTTATATTCAGAAAATGAAGTGTTTTTAATAAAATTAAAATATTTAATGGGAAACTGCATTCCATAAATATGGTTCTTTGATAAAATAAAATAAATATATATTACAATTATTCTATGCTGTACATTCGAATCATGTCTTATTTTTATAAACATTTTGACAGTTCTTTTATTATATCTGTGATAGAATATGTCTTTATTGTATATGTGTGTCTGGTGCGAGAAATTTTTCTTGATTTTCAGGAATTTATTTTTTAAATTTAATTTTAAGAAAGAAATTAACATATATAGACTTATTATGTGCATGTTCTGCCAAATCATACCTATTTTGTTTTTAATTTATAACATATTTCTTTAATTACATTTATGACAGACGCAGCTTCAAGAAATGTTTTTTTCATATTTAAGGAATTTAATTTAATTAGATCTGACACAATCATACTAAAATAGAGAAGTAATTTAATGCAATTATTAGTGTAAAAGACTCACCTTGGAGTTCAAGACAATTTTAAATAAATCACTGTTTAGAACGACATTTAAATTCGGACTTCAAAATTAAAACATTTTACTTAAAGTTGAATCAGCATTTTTAATTAATTTTCCTATAAACTAAAATGTTTATTGACTTTTAAATTTATGACAATATTTATGAAGCTGCTCAACATTATGAAGCATTTAAAGATTAATAGAACTTTTTTGTTAAATGAATTTTATTAATTACTATAATTATTAAAATTTTATTATTTCAACTGTCAAATAATTTATATAATTCTCCCTCTGGGAAGTATGCCGGGGAGTTACCAGCTATTTTCCTTATTTAAATACTTTTACTCAATTGCGAATTGTCAGAAGAAACAAATTATTTCTTATAATGATGAATTATTTAGGTTTTAAATTTAAGATAATTTTTCATTAAACATTAACGACATGTCTGTATGCATTTAATCGATGTCAAAAAGGGCAAGAAAGGAAATTAATCATAGCATAATAAAAAAGGAAGTTAATCTTTAAAAGAGACGCACAAAAAAATATCATTTTAACCAATCAGTCGTTAAAACAAGATTTTTCCATTTATGTTATTTGATTAATTAGATGAACCTATTTCTGGACTTTTATTTATTTAATGAAAGTGAAAGTATTTTTTAAAGAAATGCTCAATGAAGATTAATAAAACACGGAAATGATTTCCGTGCGACACGCATTCACTCAACAAACGCTTCCTTTTTTCTTTTTCTTTTTTTCAGAATTTTCAACTTAATGAAATTTTTAATTTTCCACGATTATTTTATGTTTCGTTATTAGAATTCAAAGACTTATTAAAAAATAACTTTTAAAAGAAATATTTTTAAGCAATCTTATCCCAAATCGTAACAGGTAATCTCATTAAAATAAATTGGGAACTCTAATACCTTTCGACACCTACCTCTACTCTTTTCTTTTTATTTCTTATTTAAAATGTAAATATTAAGAGCTATTTTATTAGATCAGTTATTAAAGCAATGAAAAAGAATGTTTTCGCAAATAAATTGCTACAAACTTTCTTTTTTGATAATTTAAACCACACATGCTTTAAGAAATCGAAAAGGGAATAAAAAAAATCAATTTACAGAAGACCTTTAGTTGAAAAAGTTACTCGATGAAAGACTCTGTCGTGAGAAAATTTAGCAATCGAATTCTAAGAGGTTGAGAGACTTTGAAACTTGTTTGCTTTATTGAGTAAGCATTTGTTGTAGCTTCATGTTTCTGCGTTTCATTTACATTTGTTTATCTACTTCCTCTTTCTAGGCTTCGTATTGGAAAAACAATCAGAAACATTGATTTCTAAGCCTCCACTCTGGGCAGATTGCAGTCTAAGAAACAGCTGCGGATGTATTCAGCCAAGGCCACAAAAAAAAAGTAAAAGAAAAAAAATGAAATAAATAATAATAAGTCAGAAGATGCAAGGGAATTGAAAGAGAGAAAGAAAAAAAAAAAATAGATACTTTTGACATTCGGATCCTCGATCTTAAATACTTAATCTTGATCATCAATCACGGTATCGTATTGGTCTGGAATCGATATCGGTGGCTATCTTGCACTTTACTTTACTTGGCGAAGAATTTCTTTTTTGACCATTTCTGCTGACCTTTTCGGAGGGAAAAAGGGGACATATGGGAATACAACGATCCCCCCCCCCTCCCCCTTCACGTACTGTAGGTTTAACCATTTTCAGCAAGAGTCACGAAGACATGTGCTTATGCTACCAGAAATGGGAAGAAAAGTCTTTGTCGTCGACGACGGATTTTCGTTAAAACAAAAACAATATAGGAAAAAGCAAGCAATTCGATTATCCTCTTTCGAGAAGAATATCCGCAAATAGTTATTGTATCTAGGATATCTGTACGAAAACTTTAAAATAAAAAATAGTTTCATCGCTGAACAAAGTTTTGACTTTATCGGTTCTATATTTTATTATCATGTGCAAGATTATTTCTTTTTTAAAATAAAGAATTAGGATGTTCGAAAGAAAACGTATAAAGGAATAAAAATATATCAGAATTAATAAAACATGCAGAAATGTATTTGTGAGGAATATGATATATAACTTTTAGAAATATAAACGATTTTTTTTATTCCATGACCATTGAAACATTAATATGAAACGATAATTTTTTCTCATATTGTTATATTAATATAAAGATTGGTACAAAAAATTCATTTAATTTTATAACATAAAAGCTCTTTGAAACGGGAATTGGAAATGATTCTTTTTCGAAAGCCCTATGAGTTATCACAGATCGTAGTAAATTTATTCAGATCACAGCACTTTGAATTAATCATAAATGATAAAATTACTAATCTTAGAATTAAAAAATTTAGTTGGAATTATATTTCTTATATCTTTTCAAATATTGAAATATGTATTTGAATTTCTCTGATATTTGTAAATATATTATTATAATATTAGAATAATATTATATATTATAAGAAAACTACTTTAAAATATGTTTAATAAGTTGTTTTAATTAATTAAATGAATAATCGCAAGAGAAATTTGGATTCGATTACTTGAGCATAAATTTATCCTGTTATAAAATTTTCTGTACCAACTAGTAATGGTGCGAAAGAATACATATGGTATAATGGCACATGTAAGAATACATATGGCTTAATGGAACATGTAAGAATACATATGGCATAATGGCACATGTAAGAATACATATGGATTAATGGAACATGTAAGAATACATATGGCATAATGGCACATGTAAGAATACATATATTGATTTCTCGAGGCGTCTTGTATACAGAAAAAATTAAGGAAATTCTACATTTTATAAAAATATAAAAATTCCCTACGTTTTTTCAATAGAGCAGAAATTTTATGCTCATATAGGGCCTAAAAAATCTTTGAAATATAAATTCAACTTCAGAAAAGTAACGATTCTTTTGTTGTTTTATTAGCTGCGATTGATATTGCCTTCAAATCAAGACAATGTTTTCGGAATTTCAAAAACAGTTTGCACAGATATTTAAATACAGTAATTTGTTCACTTGCAAATTAGTTTTGATTGAATCTTTCTTTTTTTATTTATTGTCAGAAAACAAGTGATGCGATTCCTAAAAATAGAATATTTTTACAATTAAATCATTTTGAAAATTTCAATGATAATATGCAATTTAAAAATTGCATATTATCAATGATTTCTTCCACTGCTATTTCTAATTTTGCTATCATCTATCAATTTTACGGGTCCTGATTGGTCCTAATATTTGCAAATATAATATAATAATAAAAGAATATTATTACTCTAATATTTGTTATTATTGTCAATATAAATTACTGAATGGATTTAAAAATGGCAGAAATGGCTTAGAATTTTAAATTAGAATTTAAAAATACCGAAAAATGGCAGAAAGGGCTTACATATGCTCAAAAAAGACTTAAAGAAAAGGCTTACATATTAAAAGTAATATGCCATAATTATATTTAATTAAGGCCTAACAAGTTCAGGACGGAATTTTTTAAGCATGAAATTCCGACCAGTTTAATGAATCAATAGCCGAAAAAAATGATAGGAATCTTTTATAAGCAATAAATTTTTAAATGATAAAATAATCTAAAATCTTTTTTGATTTATTAGTATTACAGACACATATTGTTTTTTTGTAGAATTTTTTATCTTTAGTTTTTTTGTTTATTTTATTTGTATGAATAAGAATATTAGTGCAGCTTATTAATTAAAAAATATGGAAATCTGTCGCAGTTTCAATTTTAAATATAGTTTGCTTTGGAAATCATAGTCATAGAAAAGATTTGATTAAAATTAAACACAACAAAAATTCCAAGCAAACAACTATTCTCCAAAGATGCCTAGTCAACAATAAAATTGAACTGATTAAGCAAAAGCTACATATCGCGAAAATGGAATTTGTAGATGAAACAACCTAAACAATAAAATCTAACGAATTGATTATTTATTTATATAAAATTGAATCTCCATTTCTTTAATTATTTGTTTGTTTGATTGCTTTAATATTATACAATCCCAAGTCTCTTTACAATTTAGCATGTCCCTTAGTACTCAGAAGATACAATTCCGATAATTCTATAGACCACGTAAAGGGAATGAAATGGGCTTAGAATGATTTTGTTTTTCTGCCGTAACTTTGAAACATATAATTGAACAAAATTTACTTTTACATCATTTTAGTAAATTAAATTTCTTTACTGTATAATAGTTTCTGTAATTTTAATAAATTATTAAAATTGTTAGTGGTACTATTCAAATTAGAGTTGAGAATTGTAAAACATATTAAAGTTAGGTTTATAAGAAATCAAAAAATTTATGGCGTAGAATTATACATATATTGCTTTTGGATATATTTATTTTATTTTCACATATTTATAGAAAATAAATGAAATTAAATAAAAATATGGAAATTAAATAAAATTGAATTTTCATATTATGAAGCAATTTTGTTAATGACATGAATCATTTATAGGACTATTTTTACAAATGCCATTATTAATTATACTATTTACGTATCACAAAGCATTTGGTAGTGTAAATCTTCAACCGCAGTTTTTGGCACCAGTCATTTAAATTCAAAGCCTTTCCAAAAGATGTACAATTCAAAAGCCGATAAAACATTCACAAGCTAAACTGTTTGTTAAAAAAAAACTCCCTTTTTTAACCGTAGGAAGAATGTATCAATCTAGAGGCTGTTAAGTTGTATATGTTTTGCTAAAAGCGCTAATAAACCGACTAAAAAAACTACGCTTGACTCGCTATTATTTGTTGGAAAATCTTAACCAATGACGTAATGGCCTGGATAAAAGCTGGCAAGTAACAATCGGCGTTTCTTTTCCGCTCTATAATTTTCTTTAAAAAGGTTCTTTTCAGTTTTTCTCTCGCTCTCAATTCCAGATAATCGTTTTTTTCCATCTCTCTGCATTTATATTTTTTATTATTTTTTTAATTCATTTTATCAAACAGCCTAGAGTGCATTCCGAGAAAAAAAAAGAAGAAGAAATTAGCAACTGCTACCCTATTTGAAAAATAAAGAATAATCTCCGCCTTCGAATATCCTTGCGGAATTTAGATAGTTTAGTATCTGAAAAAAATGCTTAAAAGATAAGAAACTGGACAAAAAGAATGTAATGAATACAAACGAAGAATGCTTTTTAGTTAAAATCATATGCATTGTAACAAAAAACATATCCCGTTGTTTATCATTTTAGTTTTTTTTAAGCTATTATTAAAATTATAATAAACTACATTTATAAATTAAGATGTTTTGAAAAAATATGACCATTTTTTTATATATTAAATAACTCCTTATCATCTACGCATTCTTTTGTAATTTAGGAAACAATTTATTATTTCCATTTCTTAAATTTCCTTGGATTTTTTTTCCCATTAAAGTGTTTATCAATTAAAACAAGATGTTATATATATAATTTTTTTTATCGAATGAATTTTTCCATTTCTATAAAAATTTTCTTTTAATTTACCAAGTTAGTTTCTGAAAATCACATGAACCATGAATAGTTTTTATAAAATATAAATCTATTATTTATATAATAATGTATTGTTTTTTAAGTAATGGTTTCTAAAATTCCCACTTTAAAAAACAATTTTTTCTGGATATTCATATTTATTTCTATTATTTATAATGAATTTTTTTTTCATAACTTATATAGTTTTTGACTTTTGTAGATTTTCATATTCAATAAATTACTTTTCAAAGAGAATATAATAAGTTTTCAAAGAGGAAATTAATTAAATTCATAATTTTTCTATATTTTTTTTTCTATTTAATAGTTATGTCTTCCAAATTCGTAATAAAAAATTTACATTTCGATGGAAGTCAAAGAAAATATCATATCTAAAATTTAAATGTATTTAGATACTTGAAAATGCTTATACTTTCAAAGGAAGAAAATGCTTTTTTTTTAGTCTTTCAATTTCAATGCTCATTATTATTCTAGATGCATTAATTTAATTATTTTTAAAAACATTTTATATTTGTATATTGAAATGTCTTGATTCGCTTGATATCGTATCATGAAAGCGAAAGTTTTGATACCGTATCAATGAAAGAAATTCCAAATTTATCATAGAAATTATTTGTGATTTTTTCAGCACCATTTAATTTAATTTATAAAATCAACTTTGAATAACTAATGAGCGTTACATAAACAGTTCATTTTATCTTAGACGCTGACATGAAAGAGAATTTATTAATCTATAATTTTAAAACGGTTTTTATTTAGCTGTGACGAAGTCTGAAACTCAAGTTTTATAGTCGGATCAATTTTATATGATACACATTACTAAACTTGGAAATTTATGATTAAATAGTATTATTATGGATGAAAGCGATTTCTTTTCTTACTTAATTTTTTGTTTACTAAAATATTTATGTAATACTTTGGAGTAATAATTATTTTTTGGCATAAAATAAAGTAGTTAATCTTGCTTTGTATTTCGATTTTACTCAATTACGAAATGACAAACGTGTTTCTTTAAAAAATGCTACTTTTATACCTCAAAACAGATAACTCAGAAGTGTACCTTTCACTATATTTTTATACAATTATAAAAAAAAATAATTTTATCCAAAGTTAAGCAAAATTTCTTATAAAAGTATTTGTAAGTATAAAGTAGTAAATGCTTTTTTTTTATCTCAGGGAAAATGAAAGGAAATGATGTATAAAACACATTGGCAGAATATTAATTAAAAAAATTATGCAGAAGAAATCACCTCGAAATGATAATTTACCCTTAACATTAGAACATCCGTCGGTGTCGATTGCACACCGGAGCTTGTTTAGTTTGTTCTATTTTCCGCATTTTAGCAGGGAATTTGAAAAATTTTCATAACTTTTAATCGTTTTCTATGGTGATTACACAGAAAATTTTTTGTCGTTCTAAGTAATTAGGAGAGAATTTACAACCAAATATACCTAGAACGTCCTCTGGTGTTGTTTCGACACCAAGGCAATTCAACATTATAAATAGTTGTCATTTAACAAACGATATCTCTCTAAGTAAAACAAGGCACTATCGCACATTTGTTTGACCTTGAATGCAGTATTATTGGGTTCACAGCTGAAATGAATCATTTATTCTAAAATTGCTGTGCCTAAGAGTTTCGTTACACAGCATTTGCTTATATGCTCATTAAAAAAATTTCATTCCATTTTCGAGCCTTGTACAGAGCAGACATCTTGAAACGATGGTTCGTAGAAAAGGCCTAAGCCCTGATGAAATTATTCATTTATTTCGAGAGCTTTCCGAGAATGAATCGGATGATGGTGAATTGTCTTGTTCTAATTTAGATTCCGATGAAGACATAAGATTGTATGAAAGTGACTGCGAAGAATCTGCAGGAAGTGAAGATGACATTGATAATATTCTAATAATAAATACTGAATTTAAAGGAATTACAAATTCGCTAAAACGCAAAAAGAACGAAATTAAAGAGTGTAATGGAAATGTACTAAAAAAATGTGTGTCTCTAGCATGAAAATGGGGTTCGGAAAATGTACAGGAAAAAATTAATATCACTACATCTATTGCAAATGAGGTTATGTACAAAACTATGCATGATAAATAATGATTAAAAAACTTGAAATCTCACAAAAATCATAATATATGAAATTACATGAAATAATATTCAATGCCTTAAAATCAACCCCTACTGAGAAGTAGTCCTGTAATTATTTAGTTATTACAATTATTTTATATATTTTATATCGCGGTGTCGAAACAACACCAGCGGACGTTTAAGAGTAGTCGAAATCCCTGACGTTCTGGTGTTAAAACTCATTTCATAGGCATATTATTTTAAAGCTTAGTTTTAAGGCAATTCAAATTATACAATTACAATTCCTTTACACAATTGAATTATGCCAACGAAGTTAAAACGGTTACAATAAAAAAGGAGATTTTCATTCGAAAAACTGAATTTAACAAAATGGATTTTAAATGAATTAATAAGAAGCGAACATTTTGAAATCAAAATTTTAATACAAAATAATTTTTATATCTCACAATTTTAAAGAATCAGTAAAAAATACATAGGCGTTTGTTAATATTAATAAATAAAGTGGCAGTAAATATAATTAAAAATTTAATACTACGAAAGATTAAAAAAATAAAACCAAATAAGTAATTATAATTTTAAAAAAAAGCAGTTTACATCGTTTTGAATATACCAAATTTAAAAACTCTTGAAAACCTGAAAATATACTGTGCACTTCGAAGCAAAATGATTCATATATATATATTTTTAATTATTGCAATTTTTGTAGCAATTTGATGAATTGTGTTGTACAATTATATAGTCCTTGATTTAATTAACTGTCTCGAAGAAATATTCCCATTACGATCAAAGAAGACGTCATACACAGTCATGTATATTTAATTAAATTTATTTTTTTTAGAATTTTAAAATTATCTAAAGTTAATTTAAATTATGGATATCAATTTAGTTTTATATTATGAAATGAATTTAGTATTATATTATATTATGAATATGAATATTATATTATGAATTGAGTATTATAGAATCCTGGTTTTCGAAATGAAATTAAAACTAGCATTTATCAAATTCCACTACATCATATATTGCTTCTTCAATTTCCTGCACTTTGATAAATCCTTTGACGAACACATTTCTCATTTCTCACTATAGAACTTTTTTTTAAATGGTTTAATGCATATTTGAAAAAAAAATTAATATGATTAATTACAAAAAGTAGCAAAACCATCAAAGTGCTTATAATAAAAATTAGAGTATATAGAAAAAAATATCCATAAATTATAACTTTTTCTTACTAAACTGTCATTACTTAAACAGATTAAATATATTATTAAACTGACGTTACTCGAAATTTAAACTGTCTGGCTTGGAAACCATGTGATAAGCAGCGTGAAATTGAATGCATTGTCGTGCAAAGTATGCTGCTTATTATATCGTACTTTACTTTAGATAATTTAACCTCAGAAATTTCCTGGAGCTACGGAAAATTTTCTCAACAACTTTCCAAGCGGTAATCACTTTGAGAATGTGATGATATTCTACTCTACATTCTTTCCCTCCTTTTTTTATTTATTTTTTTAGAAAGCCAGCTGTGTTCTAGAGCAATGAGCCAGGTGATTTTTAAACATTTTTATTAACTTTCCTAAACTCATTTTAATATGCAAATATAGTTATCCCAAGCGAACTTTTTGAAGAAGATAAGAGCTGGCTGTTCCTCTTTTCAACCTTCTTGTTAGTCTCTGTTTAAGATTCTTAGTACATCCTAACGAAACTGATAAAAGAAAAGTTCCATTTTTTTTTATCGCCGCGTCTTTCGTCGGTTCCTATCAATTCAATCTAAAAACTATCAAAGACTGAAAACTTTTCTTTTGGCGTCTTCATTTACTTTAAAATAATTGCATCACATTACTAAAAGTGTGGAAGATTTAAGACATTCTTTATATTAAGTGGCGTAAGTTCATTTAAATTTTCCATCGATGCGAGGAAAAAAGCTACTCTGCATTTAGATAAAACTATTTCTTCTAATACATTTACAATGCAATAAGAAATTGTATCTTAGTTCAATTTGATTTCATGAGCAAACCAAATTCGTTCTTTAAAATTGATTATAGCTCTCTGTACATTTTAAAGTTGTTAAATGCGCCACCGTAAAAACAGTTGCTAAAAATGGATTATAATTGAGTTGCTTAACAGAGTCTAGACAGTATAATGGGTTTTCAAGAAGTAGTACAAGAATTAAAGATAAAACTTTTAGAAGACTTATTATAAAATCTGAATATATTTATCGATTATTTTGTTATTCAGAATATATCCATTTCATATGAATGATTTCTATTTATTATACCCTCTACTTTCAATTATTAAATATTATGCATGTCTTTGAAAGTTTTCTAAAAATCTAATGGTACTTTTTAAAAATTATATTTTATAGGTTCCTAAGAAAATTGTTTTAGTAACTGAAAATCTTATTTAATAATTGTACAAATAACTAGATACAAACTTTGGTTAATGTAATAGTTTATGATGAAAACGAGAAAGGACATTTCATTTTTTCCCCAAAACTCTGGCCAGTTAATTATTATCATTTTTAAACTCTTGTTGTCTTTTATAAAGACAAAGTTAAAATTTTAATTTTCAAAATTGTCTGAAGAAAATTAGAATTATAATAATGCAAAAAGTTACGCATAAAATTTTATATTTATATCAAGGTTGTCCCAGAAAAGTGGAACAATCATTTATTTACTTAACTATAATAATTATATATATATATATATATATATATATATATATATATATATATATATATATATATATATATATATATATATATATATATATATATATATATATATATAATTATTTACAATTATAAAGTGGTTATATGATAATTATATGAAAACACTTAGACTTCTGAGAAGGTTGATGATACAAAGACTTGTGATCCCTACAACGCAAAAGTGTATATTTATAAATTGTTTATTCTACATTAATTTATGTTCACACAAATTTCATACTTCTGTCTACAAAATTTACTTATATTCGTTTATTTTGAAATTTAGCAGAGCTTATTATAAATTTAGATGAAAATTGTTTAATATCAATACTGATTTTATAGAAATTGGAGAAATTGTATATATCTTAATAAAGTAATGTAATCCCGAAAAGAGAAGAATACTTTTACTTTAAATTGTATATGCAATGTTACTTTCTAAAGGAAGGATAAATTTTAGTAACGAGAGACATTTCGAAATGATAATGTTTTATATTGTATGCAAAAGTGATGGTGATCTAATTGCAAAGGAATAGAAACTCCTTATCCTAGTTCCCAGTACCCTTCTAGAAAATGCATTTTATAACGGTCTAAAAAACGCAAATTATAAGGTTCTTATTTCTCCAATGAAGATGAGGTGCTATAACAAGTAGCATGAATATTGATATAATGCTTTATGTATTTTTCAAGTTCCCCTAATGCTACTTTAAGAACAGACACATCGGAACTCATCAACCCAAAAACGACATACTTTGATGCAACGTAATTACTGACATCCATAAAACTATAAAGAACTATAAACTATAAAGAACTATAAAAACTATAAAGAAAACTATACAGCTCCAAAGAGAGCTGTAATGGGATCATGATTAATGTTTAGAGCTTTTGAATTTGCAACCCACTCCAGATGGAATCAAATTTTCCTCAGAAATGCATCTCGGACATTCTAACATCACTTTAACGTTGAAGCATGAACTATCAAAACGATCCCTATTCAAATGGAAACAAACAAAAAAAATCTTCCTCCGCACAATATACTCATTATTAGCAGAACTATCCACAAATGAATGATGAGCCATTATTAAGATATCTTTGGTAAGTCTTAAATTTTCAACATTTTGCTAAATGGTGATTAATATATTCAGTTAATTTTGAATGGCATAACGTCTCAATTCTTCCCTTATGATAATATTTTTACAAATGAATTTGCAAATTTGATAATGCTCTTCTAATCACACGCTAAAAGCGAAATAATGATTTAATAAAGCCGCTGAATTTCAACCGAATATCTTGTTATATGCTGACTTTCATTGGTGTTTCTTGTTTTCTTCTGTGTATTACTCGTCTCCTGTAGTCCCAGCAGATCTTTCCCGTCAAATTAAAAATAAATTCTTTTGAAGCCTCAAGTGATAAATTGAATAGAATGTACGGAACTATTATTAAAAGAATGCAACTTTATATCGGTATAGAAAATACTTATTTTTAACAATGAATATATTATTCGTTCATTTTCAATATTTAATAAACGTTTATAAATACAGTACTATTCAGCCTTTTTAATAAACTTGAACGATATAATATCCAAATAACTCTGAAAATGGGAACAAAAGACTCGATATACTACCGGTAGTTTGAGATATGAAGAAGCCGATTGAGTGAAAAGCTGTATTTTAATATTTCAACAAATTTTGCAGATAGAAAAATTAAACTTTGAGTGCTTAGATTTGAGTCATTGACAATTTTTGTTTTGAAAAGTTATTTTTTGTAACATTCTGTATTATCAATCTTTGCAGAAGACAATTCGCTTCACAAAATTTGGGGACCTTATTTGAGAAAGCTTCGCAATTGGAATTAAAAGTCTAATCGCAATAGTTACTGAAATAAATACTTTGCATTTTTGGGAATATTTGATGAAAAAAATCTAATAGTATTATATTGTTGTATTAAAATTTTTATAAAATAAATTTTATATATAATATTAAAAAATATTGTTTAATGAGTTGAATATTTTGTCGATATTATATAATTCATATGTGTGTGTATGTGTGTGCATATTATTTTTAATAATGTTAATATAATTTATATGAAGATAAACTAACTGTACAAACTTCCAAATCTTGAATTGATAGCGAGCAAATAAATAAAAATAAAAACTCTGTCTTTGCAAGCATGAAATAAAAGAAAAGGAATAAATGATATATATATAAAAAAAACAATGTGAAAGAATTATATAAAGCATAGGTGCTAAGCCTAAAGAATTTATTGACATAAAATTAAATACATACATAAATATGCATTCATTATTACGTTCATCCAATTATAAAATAAAAAGCTAATATGAGTATTATGAAGAATTCTAAAATCCATTAGCGATAAAATAAAAACGAGATCTACTGTATTATCTGCATTGAAAAAAAATTAATAAATTCCCTAAATAAGATTTGATTCCTTCCCCAAGAAATTCTTTAAATCCTTAGAAACAGATTTCAGAAATAATCATTAGTGGTCGAAGATAATCCTATCTGCGAAAAGCTAGTAAAAGGAACAATAATGTTCAAGTTGTGAAAAACATAAATATGCTTTTAATATCAATAGGATTATAGTTGAAAACCTGATTATCACTGCCATCAAATAAAAACTTTAATAAATTCTTAAGATATTCTACTTAAGAAAAGGTTTTTTTACATTTTTCCAGTTCAGAATCCAGTTGTAATAGCATTTTTTATTTTTTGTTTGCCGAAATTTGTGAACTTCATAAGTTATTATTCCTTTAAATTTAGCTATAAATTATAGCCAGCTTCTTATAGTAAGAAATCGTTTGTTCCTTATCAAGATAGCAAAGAAACAAAATTGTCGAATGGTATTCAATTATGTCTATTTATAATAACATAGAAATAAATGGGCATATGTTAAAAGGGTCGAATAACATCTTTTATACGAAAAAAACACAGCGCATAAATTAAAATATATATATATATATATATATATATATATATATATATATATATATATATATATATATATATATATATATATATATTTAAAAAATCTTTTATCAGTTGCATAATCCTACAAATTTACTTTTTCCAATAAAACAAAATTAAAATAAATTAAAAAAAACTCGATTAAGAAATTAAGACAATTAAGGAATAATCATAATTAATATATAAGATAATACTAAAAAATCAATACATTAATTTCAAAAATTAATACATGCATCAAAATACAGACATTATGTGCTCAACAACTTTTCTAAAATAGATTATATTATAATAAAATACTGCAATCTGATTGGGCAGAAAGAAGTATGCATGTTACTCTGTTTTTCTAATTTCGTAACTTTATTCTTAAATTAAAAAAAAAAATCCTAAAAATAATTATTTGAACAGATTATACTAAGGATATTGTAAAAAAGTGATTTAGATTTAAAAAAGAACTAAAGGTTTAAGATAATAAAGATAAATTCTTTAAACATTTAGCTATTTACAATACAATTTGTTTGCACAAACATTTCCTTTTATTCTCAAAATTCCATTAAAATATCTGACTTTATCAGTATTGATAATTTTACAATTAAATATCTGATATGACTAGTATTAATAGAATCGCAATTAAACATCTGCATGTTTCCAAAATGAGTCATATACTTTAATAATATCAAATTCACTTTAGTCCCAATAAACACTGAAACCCATTAATTGATAAATATATTGGAACGATAAATTAAAATAGAGCACAAATTCTTACATCTATATTTTTTCATGACACCAAAAGATATTTATGCCAAATGTGAAGGAATTTCGCAAAACGCGTTTTGTTTTACATATAAATACACGCAAATTATAAATTTACAAAAACATGACTTCATTCAATTCAGTCACTTAATCATCTATAAACCAATAACGATTTTCTCACTGTATGTGGCATTTGCTTAAGTACCATGCATAGGTTGTACCTGGCTGTATAGTAAAAACAAAATTACATCGCTGTATAGTAATTATAAAAATTGCATCTTGTTTGCTTCTCACTTAGATTATGGAGTTATTAATATCCCAAATGAATTCCAAATATCAAAAACTCTATTATACGAATCTCCAATTATCTGAATCGATTTTGGAAGAGAACAGAAGAAAAAAATTCTGGAAATGTGAAACTGTAAAATAATAAGAGCTTGATTTTTCCAATCCGAATCTTTCAAAGGAATTTATTTTTTTCAATGCCTTTCAACTAAAATAGAATACATAGCATTGAATTATGTGTCCATATGTAATTTTGATGTATATTGTATGAATAGATAAACTAATCTTTATCTTATTACTGTTTCATGTGTCTCCTTATTTATAATTACGCTTTTCAACATTTTGAGTGTTTTTTTTTTTTTTTTTTTAAATTTAATCTCTACAGTTCATTTCACCATCCGAATTTACTAGTATCCTTAACAGACAAGTCCTAATTTAATTTGGAGTTAACTGTTTACTAGATGTTGATTAACTTGTTTTAAAATAGACTATAAAATATTTGCATAAAAAAATTCGTTAAGTCCACAGTGATATAGAAATTCTAAACTTGACGTAATCTACAAGAAATCTTGTTGTCACGTAAGTCTTTCAAGGTGTCTGATTCGAATAAATAAACCAGAAATAAAGAGTTGATTATTAGAAAACTTGAGAGTGCTCTAGAGTTATTGATAAAAATGCTATATATATATATATATATATATATATATATATATATATATATATATATATATATATATATATATATATATATATATATATATATATATATATATATATATATATATATATATATACAGTAGGGTAATCACGTTTCCTAAGCATGTTTTTTAACAGAATAATATATGCTTATCTTCTGCAATATATTATTCTAATAAGTGTCTTCTGTTAAATAGAAATTGTTATGATTATCCTCTAAGCCTGTAAATAAAATAAAATAAGCGTATACCCGAATACTATATAACTATATAAAATAAAGTATTATAAAGAGAAATTCTTAATCTTGTTTTCACGTCATACTTTTAGCAACATAAATTATGCTTATCTTCTACAATAGATTATTTTAATAAGTGCCTTGCTAAGTAGCAGTTGTTATGATAAGTCTCTAAGACTATAAATATAATGAAGTGTAATAATGCAATATTAAAAAAGAAATTATTATTATATACAGAAAATATAAAAAATTATATATATATTTTTTATTTCCTCGTCTTGTTCTTTACAACGTAAAGTATGCTTATCTTCTGCAGTAGTTTATTTTAATAAGTGTCTTCTGCTAAATAGCAATTGATAACATAATCCTTTATATCCATAAATATAGTGTATTGTAATAAGCTCATATACGAATAATATAATATTAAAATCTAAAAAAATGGCTTTAAATCTCTGTAAATTTATCATGGAAGAACGATGTAGCTATCATTTCTTAACGCTAATAATTAATCGAAACAAAGAAGAAAAAACAAAGCATGATTAACTGACATCTGCTGCAAAGTAAAAGCGGCGACTGATTATTTTTCAAAATCTTTCTGAAATCATCGTTTCCTCTTATAAATTAGCATGAGCTACGACAAAAATAATTCATTTGGAAAACAATTTATTATTTCGGCAGATAAATAATCAAATATTTAATCTTAAGCAAAACTCTTAATAATGCATTAGAATTAAACTAATTTGTAATTGCTTACTCTTTCCAGTGATTCTTCTGTAATTATATCTTTCAACACTGTCACAATCTTACTTGAATTACAGAATTATGTCTCCCAATATATTAATCTTTGTATCAAAGAAAATTGTTTCTCCATTAGCTCAATTAAAAAGGCATTATAATCCTCTACTTACATTATCTCCAACTCTAGGATCCGCCGGCTGAACTGTGATAGTTACGTTCGCTGGTGGAACTGCAGAAAAAAAAGAAATAGGCATCACTCCAAAATCATTTTTGTATTTTCAAATAATTATCTTAAAATTAAAATGAAACTACTCAATTGCTTCCAAACAACAATTTGCATTAATTTTTGAGATAATACACAATAGCATTTTTAAAGTAATAAGCTTGCCATTGCTCTTGTTGAAAATATTTTCATACCTTTTATTTATGAAAAGCAATTTATTTAAATTAATATTTAGGATATATTCAATGTCCTTTGGGCCATTATTATTTTTAGGCAAAATTTAAAGTACTTATAAGATAATAAAGGCTAGAATCATTTCATTTTAAAGTAATTTTTGACATATTAGGAAATTATCATATCCTAGAGTTAAAATATATTTAACATTAAAACTCAGTAGAATATCAAAATACATGAAAATATGAACATTTTTGAAATTATATATTAATATAATGTAAAAAAACACATTTGCATAACAAAAATAAACAATATTCCGGTATAAATATTAAACATTCTTTTTCAGTTTGTGTGCCACTGCTTAATTAAAAAGAAAGAGTAGAATGCTGGGCTCCATAATGTTATAATGAATATATATATATATATATATATGTAATCTTTTAAATTAATAAATCAAATAAATTATCTTTTATTTAATTCATTGTCTGGTTACCTTTTTCAAAGAAATATTTCAACTCCATTGTATTTGCAAGTAAAATGTGAGGAAAATATGTCTAGTAGTAATAACTTCAGTAAATATGTTAGTAACGAGGACACGAAATAAAGAAAATATCGATATATTTTAATATTAGATGTGAAATAAATATTCATCTAGATATATATAATATTCTACGCAAAAGATATAATTGTAAATTTGTACGAAGTGTGACAGTACGAACAAATGAAAAAAAAAGTTTGATTTATAGAATATTCGTTGTGCAGTAGGGAATTTTATTTTCATAACTCTAATTTGACAATTAGTTATTTATCAATTACATAAGTTTTTAAAATCTTGAAAATTAAAATAAAAATATTTTTGAAGGGAATTGTTGCCAATAGCAAATAAATTGCACCTAAGAAAAAATAAATAAAAATGACTTGCATTTCAAGGATAATTTATCTGAAAATTCAGAAACTCCCATTTTCTTATAAGGGTTCTATATTCAATTGTAAAACTTCCCTTAGTTTGATTATTTTGAAATTTTAAATAAAAACTTCCAATTAGATCACCCATTTATGCACATTTGATGCCTTTGTTCGGTTTTCCTGGTTTGTATTATTAATTCTTAAAATAACTTTTTGAAATTTTGAAGAAGCTGTGACATTTGTTAAAGCAAATTATATTGAACATTAAAGACCCATTGGTGTAGCAAGGATAATAGACGCTCGGACATATAACTTTTTTTCGTTGCCGATCATTAACATTGAATTAGAAAATATAAATAGCACCTGATGCATGATATGTTTTCTCCCCTTTTTGTTGTTTTTTTTTTATTTCAGAAAATGTTAACTCACTCATATTTTTGTTCCCATTTCTCTTATAAGGCTGATTTCCTGGACATATAGTATTCCTTTGTCTCTAGAGGCAAAGATGGAGGTATAGTATTACTCCATTGTATTGCCTTTTTTTCGAAATAAAGTCACATAGCTCGAAATATATTTATATATTATCTTGGTTGTAACTGTATATCTTATAAATGAATCTTGCATCGATAAAAAAAGATAACATTTATCTGATTAGAATAACCATAAATAGTCTATTTCTCAAAGGACTTAACTACTTTAATTGATTTCGGAGTTAATTTCCTTACCAAAACATAAGTTTGATATTTCACTTATTATCTTTGATGTTTCAAAGATAACTTCCATTATGTAAATACAATTTATAGTATTCGATCAAGCCGAGAAGGACTAATTCGAAGAGTGGTTGATGTCATCTTTAAGCAGTAATCAATTAAACTCTTTGATAATTCTGAGATAAATAAAATAAAATCTGAGATCAACAAAATTCTGAGAAAGACATGTCTCAATCAATATTAAAAATATTCATAGCATTATCAGAATTAGATAAATAACATTTTTGGATTTCCATGAAGCAAATTTTTAAATCATACCTGAAATTGAATAGCTGATTAAAATTTCAATTTCTGAATTTAATCGTCTTGAAGTTGTTAATTTATATCAAATCATTTTGCCTTATTTCCAACCATACTTATGGATTTTAAAAAATAAGCTAGTTTAAAACATGGCAGAAAATATTACAAACTATCTAAAAATATTTTTTTTAATCCATTTTTTAAATAACTTTAAGAAGAAGGAATCCAATGTCGTTTCACTGAAACACGAGCCGCTATCCGTTTAAGAGAAAACATGAACACAAAATAATGCCGACAGCTAAGTTGTGAGCCGTGTCTATTTCTAAAAGAAGTCAAGAAGTAACCAAACACTCTGACTAAAAGGGAGGGGAAAAAAGTGCTTCATGTCACTTGTTTGTCATTTTATCGTCCGACAAACCCGCAACTTTACTCTGACTTTTATCGCAAATATCTAAAGATAGTCCATTTTTTCCCTCTGCCAACGATTCGAAGATAAGGCACCACCAGCGGCCCAGCATCAGTCACACTTTATCACGGTTGATTTTTATCAAAGATCCTTGATGCAGAGGGAGGGGGGGGGCAGTCGGGATAGCGTCTGTCCTCCTGCAGACACCAAAACGAAGCACGGCATGCGTCTTATAAACTCCCATCACGTCCGAAAGTGTACTTACGATAGCTATTCGAAGTCGCTATCGATCGCAATTTAAGCAATCTATGGACCTACGCGCTTTTGCTTACTCTATCATGAGTATGGTGTGTCGGCAGCCCTCGTATATCAAAGTCCAATCCACTAAGAAAACCCTATATTTTTTCTGCTTGTTTGTTTATTTGTTTTACCCTTCTTCCGTTATCGCTTGCGGATCGGCAACACACACAAATAAAATTTGGGATATATATATTTTTTGGTGGCGTTGCTTTTTATCTCAGAAATATTCCTCCTGAACCTTTATCGTTCTCGATGCCCATAGCATAAAAACAATAATTGCCGATATTCCGTCCTCGTAAAAACCGATAGCGGTTATGATTCTTGCCGAGTTCTTTATGGTTGTTTAACTCGATATTTTAGATCGAAATTTCCATAAGATGGTAACGGCGAAAAATGAACACTGGGTTGGCTTAAAACCTCAAAATGGCTCAGAAGCCTTGTTCGATTTATTTAATATTTTTTTTTCTTATTTCCTCATCTTCCACTTTTTAATTCAAGATCCTACATCAACCAGAAAACTACCTGAGTAAAATGATTTACGCACTGTCAATATATTCACTCTTATTTTTCATTATCTATTTAAAAAGTATTTTCATCTTGTGTTTGAAACTTCTGCACTCTTTTTTATAAAGTTCAAAGCAAAATACTTTTATACTTTAAATTCGGAAGATGTAACAATAATAAGAATGTAACAATTACTTGATATCATTCAACATTGGGAAATAACTGGAATTTTTGGTGGAATTATCATTGGAAACGAAATTTTGAATATAATTTAATCGGCATCAGGGAAACAAAATTTCAGAAATGAAATTTGAACACCTTTTTTTAATAATCTGAAATATGATATTGCATTATAAATAATATTTCTTTCACACATCTACCAAAAAGGTTAAAATATTTTTTGCGATTGTAGTAGTTGCATCTGCCGCAAGAAATTTTACGTTTTTAGATTTTTTTTTCGGAGGGTTATGAAGTACCTGTGAATTAATAATTTATGAGTGATTTGAATGCTTGAGTGTGCGCGCACGCTCGAATAATTATGCACGATTTTAACAATGTGTTTACTTTGTTACGAAATATGATCTTTGATTTTTTATAAGCTTTAAAGGAGATTTCTACAGCTCAGTGAATATATGGAGAAAAAACTATGTGATTTGCGATAAATGATTTTATTTGTCCTTTACTGCAGACTTTAAATAAACAATTTTCCCAGAGCTTTAATTATTGCGTTTCAATAAACTATTTACTTCGTTTCCTTACTCCCACCCTATTTATAAAGTAAAACTGTTTGTCAGCATTTTCAATATGTATGAATTAATCGCAAGACATACATTTCCGATGCTCAAATTCCGACAAAAGCTTCCTTATTCATTAATTTTAATTCAATCTCAAATTACTCATTAATATATTTTTCATGTTATTTCTTGAAATTATTTCATTTGTAATTAAATTTTAGAAAACTGCTTCTTGGTACGACCATAAAACAGATTGTGAAGTTTTTACTAAAAGTAGCGCAATTTAAACTAACTCCTCAATCTATTGCTTCGTATAAGCTTACTTTAATGATCTTCTATAATTTATGTTCAATAAATCAATAATCTTCAGAGAAATGCAAATAGTGTTTGATTTCAAAATGGATTAAATTCTTTATATATATATATATATATATATATATATATATATATATATATATATATATATATATATATATATCCTCAATAACAGGAATTCACTTCCTTCTTTTGTAATGTATGTAATAAAATCGTTTCATACATCACTGTATGTATTGATTCCCCTTGTAATCATTAACTGATGATTATATTTGATAGAAATTGTCTAAGTTTAATTATAAATGCAATTATATTTTAAAATTTGTTTCTTAAAAACATTTAATTGTTAAAAAATAAAACAAATAATTCACAGTTCAATTTTCCTCTTCTAAAACGATAATTAATTTTAACTTTTTTGCTCAATATATGTTAATTAAGCAAATAATTCTACTTTTTTCATCTGCTAATGAGGTTGCCGAAATCTACTTTCCGAAATGAGCCGCATTATCAAATAATATAAGCTGTGTGATCGAGTGAGTTTCAGGCGATTTATATTGAGATAGAAGATTATTGAACTAAACAATTCGTTTCTTTTACATTTATTATTATCTTGATAAAATATGTCAATTTAATACTAGAATGGCCAGCTATTTTATTCGATAAAAATGTCCTATTTAATGACGAAAATGCTCTTCCATTGCTACTGAACTGTATTATAAGCTTAATTCAGTTGTTTTTAAAATCTGAGCATTAAGCCATATATTAAAGATTTTATTTTTGTTACTGTAGAATTTTGATTTTAGAGATGCATGTGTAGAAAAGAGGCATATGGCTTTTACAAAATAATTTCTATATTTGCTATATTATCATTTGAGCCTCATTTCCTAAATAAGATTTTTAATAAAATATATATTTATTCTCATAAGAAATTAATTTTTTATTAACTAACTTTTTAAAACAATGGGAAACTAAATGGAAGAATTACTACATGATGTATACTGATCTAATTTCCTTCTTAGCAAGCTTATCGCATCATACATCTCAGGAGGTAACATGAACATGATTTTATAAAAATGTATCTCTGGCATCAACTGAAGAGACAAATTTGTTGAAAAATCAACAAAAAAAATAAATGCATTTTCTCTTACTTTTTTTTTTATTGGTACAATAATTTTCTACTCCCTAAGACTTGTTTTCGATTCAAGATAAAGTCATATGATAAGTAGTATGCTTTTAGGTCTAAAGGCTCTACGTATTTTTTTTAAATGCCAATTTAATATCTTTAAATTTTTTGAAGATTCTTTCAGGTTTAACTGGAATAGTAATTATTGAAATTTCTCAAACAGGCAGATCTTCAATTCCACACTAAGATTTACAGCCAATAAACCAAGAAATAGAAATAAACTGAAATATGTTAATTATAACCGCCTTTGGATATCAGTTTCTTCGTCCAAACCAAGAAATAGAAATAAACTGAAATATGTTAATTATAACCGCCTTTGGATATCAGTTTCTTCGTCCAAATTAGTAACTATTTAGAATGTTAAATGAATAATATAAATTGCATTTCTTTGTAAATTTCGTATTCTTATATGACATGGCTATAAAACATGAATTCAATTAAGGAGACAGAGGACTTTGAAATAAGAAAAAATGGACGAAAGCTTATTAAAGATATTTTTATCGTTTCATTACCAAAATATATGCTTATATTTAACTAAAATAGTGTTATAAAATATATTATTCAATAAAATAAATATTTGAAGGTTTAAGAGGAAAAAAAGTACATTTTAAGGACTTTTCTCAAAATGATGTAATAATTAGATTTAAATATCTTTGAGATGTTACTTGTTTACTATAAATTAAGAAATGCTTATGTTAAGAAATAAATGCGGAAATTAAAATCTTGCTTTAGAATCAAAAGCACGCGATTGAATATTTTGATAGATGAATTTGAATTCCATCATAATATACAAAGACATTGTTTTTATTGAGAAAAGAAATTAAAAATTATTAAAATTAAAGAAAAATATTGCATTTAGAAGGAACGATAAATGGATAAATTTAAGAATTAAAGATAATTAAAAGCATGATTTTCATAATTTTAAGATAATATGTAGAAATATTTCCCCCGATAATTGGTTTGGAATATAACAAAAACATTTTTCATAGGCAAATTATAACGATGTTTAAGCCTATTTTTGAGCGGGATTAAATTTTCTGTTCAGAACCTTTTCTTGATTTCTTTTACATCTCCCTTCGTCTGACTGAACAGACTTTTTTTAACACGGTGATCTCAAGAATATTTTAAGTGATATTTTGCAACTGGTTTAATTAGCTAAAACAAGCAAAGAATTGAATTCAATGCAGCTGCAAAAAGATTCGCTGAAATAGTCTGAAATAAGTGTGATGGTTAGCTTACATTTGAAACCAAACGATTTCTGTGCCATATACGTCAGTATTATTATTTTATATATATAGTTCTTTTCCAGTATTAAATAATGGTGCATCCTGATGTTTTTTTCTTCTTAAAATCTAATAATATTATCCGTAAAAAGTATTAATTCTTTTTAATTTCATTCTAGAAAAAAAATGATACTATTTTGGCTTAATACGTTTATTCTTCGTCATTTCTAGTTAAACCAATTAACTTTTTTATCTGTTTTCATTTTTATTTATATTGAAGTCTCACAAAGAAAGGTTATTGCCATGAGAAGAACTTAAATATTCATTTAAATCTCATTACTTCTCCCAGAGAAACAAAAATAATATTTACATAAGTAGATAGATCACCAGCGAGAATTCATAGACGAATTTTGGTCTCAAATGCAGTGCTAAATTACAGATTTATATATAGAGAGAGTTGCCGACGTCCTGGCCAGGGGTAGCACGCCTTTCCCGTGATCTGGGCTTCCCGATATCGAGTTCTGGTTCGGGCATGATTGCTCTTCCACCTGTGTTCTATCTGTGAGGTGTGTGAAAGAGCCCCTCCCCCCTGTTTAAAGGGGTTATGCGAGCGAGTGTGTGAGTGTCATCTTCATATGAGCTAGAAGTCAGACTTCTGTCCTCGGGTGCTCAGGGATCTTATCCTCAGAAGCTACTGCATCCCATTTCCGTTGTGACGCGGACATGACATCATCATCAATACATTGAGTTCGAATATTTTTTCGAATCCTTGGCAGATGCATTTTTATTAACTTAGAGATTATTGTATCTATGTTTATTTATTATTTTTATTTTCATGTGAACATAATTTTCGCCAATAATTTCTTCCTGCTTTTTATAAAAATAAAACTGTTGTGGTTTCAAACAGATTGAAGACTAGATAAAATCAAATATGATCATTTGCAAAATAGACATTCATGAGGAATTATTTAATCTTAACATACTGAAAAAATGTCAGTTAATGATACATGCTTTATTTAATGGCTTTAATTGCAATGAAAATCTTAGAAATATTTTTTTTCAAGAAAAGTCAACTTTTAAGCTCTTTCCTAGAAAATATTTAGAAATAAATTTAATTTAATCTGATTAATATTCACGGAGCTGTTTTGGGAATTGACCTAGTAATTGTGAATCCTGATTGGAAAAATGGCGTTTGTGGTTGCATTTGGGAATTTGAACTTTCTCACTACACCTTTATGGTAAGTTAAAAGTTTTGTCACAATGAGTGACAAAACTTTTAACTTGAGAATGGAGGCGTAAGATAAACGATTTAGTTGAAAAATAAGGTGTAAAAATTATAATTTAAACAATTTCAAGGCATTTCAGTTTAAAATAGAATTAATAATCTACTGAAAACCGCAACAGTTTTGAAAATTTAAATCAAATGAGAAAGATGTCTGATGTTTTTGTGCCCAGCGAATTGCTTTGCTTTGCTGCGAATTATACTCAAATGGTTTCATTGTTAGTGCTTTAAAGCAACACGGTTTTTCTATGAAAAAGCAGATAAGTAAGATAAGATAAAAATTAATAAATTGAGAATGTTACTGCAAGCATTTCAATATAAAATTCTGTTATCTCAGCAAGAGCTTAATTAAATGCTTTCATTTTCTGCATAAAAAAAAGAAGATTTTTAGCACTTTAAAATTAAATTAATTTTATTCTTTGAACCAAAAGACAACATACAAGAGTATAAGTTTATTATTAAAGCAATCAATAATGGAAGTTTACAGTTACAAGCCAGAAAGAACATTGCAGACAAATTTTTTGATCGAAAGATAAAATATAGAATTATATAAAATGTAATTCTTGACAAATTCAAAAAAAATTCATCTCGGCAAGCTGGTAAGCAAAGGTAGATTCTTTTCACATCTGAGTTACTTCTAGGCAACGCAAATTGTTGATGTTAGAAACAGGCAAAATTAGGATGTGAAAAATCACTTTTCAACCCCTAACTTCTAAGATATTGCAGTTATCGAAAAACTTTAAATACAAAAGTTGTTCTTCTTAAGGAGGCACTAGTTTGGCTACCTGAATTTATTTTTCTGTCTTCAATATTAAGAAATTGATAGCGAAATGAAAATTTCACTCCCTTATTTCCACCCCTCTTTGTTACTAGATGGGTCATTTATGAACTCATCCGAGATTTTTCCATTTCTAACTACATATTCCTAGCTAGTTAAAATAAAAACAAAATTACTTTAATTATCCTGTTTACAAGATAACATGGGCAAAACAATATGGGTTATACGCGTATATATTGTTGCAAACCTGTAGTTTTGGCTTCCCAGGACGAATAGTGTCATCGTAAGAAAGGCCGTTTACGATCTGTCCTGTGCATGCTGAGCGGGTGCCGCGTCAATGACCTTAGAGCTTGGCGATCCTTTGGCGAGTTTGGCGACAAAATGGATAATGCTAGAAAGTTCGAGAACTTTCACGAAACATCCACTAGGAACCGAGATACACCCAGATACGCCCTGATTGGTCTGGAAGATTCTAGCCCCGCCTCCCGGAACTATAAAAGACACGCACTCTCAAGACCAGAAGTCGTAGGACTCCCAATTAACGCAGATAAAGACGAAATCACAAAAGAATTAGAAGAAAGAAATTGCGAAATCATCAGAATATCCCAACTTAGAAATTATAAGATGCAATCACTATATCCAATTTTCCTACTGGAAGTTAAGAAAACTAGAAGTGCCATCAACATATACAATGAAAAATCCCTCCTCCACCTAAAAATCAAGATAGAAAGCTACCAACGAAAATCAACTGCAACAATGTGTCACAACTGTGCAGGTTTCTACCACTCCACTAGAAATTGCAGATTTATTCCCAAGTGCATCAAATGCGGTGGAAATCACGCAACAAGAAACTGCAACATCACCGAAAAAATCAAAGATCTATTTTATGTAAATTGCAATGAAACTGGACACACAGCTGCCTGGAAAGGATGTTCCAAATTTCTTAAACTGACAACCATCAATGGAAGACCCTCCTACGCAGAAATGACCAAGAAAAATCATAGAAAACAAGATCCTCATCCCGTTCCCCCACCACGAAAACTGAATATGGAGCCCACTTTGACAGCAGCTGAAGAATTCCCTTCCCTCCTAGAAACCCTCCAACTACTAAAAGAACTTAGAGAAGTATTGAAGGAATTCCCCAAATTAATAGAAGCAGCCAAGCTCGCAAAGAAAACTGAAAATAAAGAAGAAAAAAGATGATAATCCTTAACGCTCTGATCGGCTAAGTCCCAACAAAAGTAAAGTTAATCCTCTGCAATAACCCTGCATTCTGATTGGTCACCTATCTACAATAGTTTATCCCGCACCGAGCTCCGAAAACCCACTGCATCACCCACTCCTACTCCCCTGACAACCTGCTTTCCTATTGGCCGAGACATCTCACCCACTCTCCCTCACCTGCAAAGACCAAATTTCGTTTGAAGTTCCAAGGCAGTTTCTCTCCTTCCACCGTAGAGTCAAGACCCATCACAGTTATCATGGCAATATACTAAAAGTCATGTTTTCTACCAGTAATGTCATTAAGGGGATAGTCCTATTCCAAGGACGGGTGCCCGATAAGCTACCATCGAGTTCGAACAGAAGTCGTGTGTGAGAGTAGTCGGAGTCGCCGACAAGTAACAGAGCTGGAGGATTAGACAGCAAGCAAGCTGCTGAACTAGCGATTAAATGCGCTGCGATATAAAGATTGATTGGCGGTATTTGTAAAAAAAAAATTGTAACAATATATATACATATAAACATTTGAACGAAGGTTAGTTTTAGGTTCTAAGGGCCATGATCGATGAAAAACTGAAGAAATTGTCCTGAGGTCTTGCCATGCTAACCAATGCAATAGGAAGTCTTCCTATAAAAAACATACGTAATAAATTACGGTAGTTTCTTCCAGTGCTTAGCTAATTGATTTTATTTGCTATGAATAAAAGAAAAGATTGTTAGCGTTTTGAAACTAAAACAACGATGTTAGTATCGAGACAAACACTCATCTTCCAAGAATATAAATGTAATCAACAGTGGAAGTTGACACTTGGAAACAAGAATAGAAGATAAATATCTCAATGGAATGATAAAACAGAACTATACAAAAATTATCATCCACCGATTCGAAAATAAAATACTGTAATCCCCTCAAGAACCCCACTTTTCTTTTTGCCCAAACGAAGTGTGAAAGTGAGCATCAATGACACCAGATTTATCCTCCTTGGACCATTTCTAAAGAAAATCCCCGAATGTCCGGTTTCAAGTTGACAAAGAGGAAATCATCAAACTCCCAGCTACTACAAAAAGACAGAAAGAACAAAAAGTAAAACAGAAAAAAAGAATAAAGTAAGGGTGGTGGGTACTTACACCGTACGGAAAGACGAACAAAGGCTGAGAGGGGTTTCTTCAATGCCGAGTTATTGGCCTCGCAACGGTAGAAGGCTCCATTGTCCGTGAGCTGGACGCGGATCACCAATTCACTGGAAACACTACTGCCGGATGTGATCACAGGCGTGCTGATCTGTAGGGTGAAAAAAAAGAAAGAAACATACAAAGTCTTTTCTGAAAATTGGTTTAAAAGAAAGCGCAACTTTATGGCTCTAAAAGAGAAAGCTGTGATGATCCCCGGAGATTTATTCTGGGTGTATTTCTTAAGCCCCAAGGTCAGCTTTTAAGGTGAAAAGTGAGCCTTCCAAATTTTTAAGTAGACTAAGGGTTTGTTAGGTGTAATTAGGATTAACGGTGTATTGAAGTGAGTAAAAAGTAATTTAGGGTTTCCCGGAGGACTTCAATCTTGTTTTGTGTTTTAAATCGGATGTGAAAGATTTAGTGGCTGGATTAGCTAAGGCATTGATGTGATGGCTAATAAACTTTAATTTTTAAAAATTATCACTTTCTAAAGAAGCAAAGATCGAGTAACAGAGCTCTTTAATACCAAATATAATGTTAAAAAAATTATAGAAAGGGAAATTCTGATATCTATTTTAAAGAAATGATCTCCAGTCGGTGGTCGTCCTTTCTAGATAATTATTTCCTTGAAATATAGAATAAAGAGTTGTTTATTTTAGAACATGGTAAAACGGTATTTGAATTTTGAATTAATTTTTATTAAAATAACAATTTTGAAATGCAAAATGTTTATTAAAAACTAACCCCGACTTGCAAAGAAAAAAAAAACGTAAAAATGCGAAATGTTTCATAAAGTTGAATATAATATTAATTATAATGTCAGTTATAAAGCTTAATAATATAGGCTAGGAATATATTGCAAATAAATTTAGTTACTTCAATGTTCTATGTAATTGGACGTCATAACTAAAAACAAGTCAAATAATAGCATGAAACTAATAAAAACAACTAAGCTTGTGATGATATTACAAAGAAAGAAACGAAAGAAAGTAATAATAATATAAGTAAATGCATAGTAAATAGTGAAATGACAAAAATACTTCTTATTTAACTTATTATTTTTTATGACAAATATGATGTCATAAAAAATTATGACAAAAATACTTCTATAAACATACAAAATGACAATATGACAAAAATACTTCTTATTTAAACCTTCGAAAAGGTTTAAATTAGAACTATTTTGAAGCATAAGCTTTCCTTTGTTAGACTTTATTTCATTTATAAATTTTAAAGTATTTAAAAAATATTTATTGAAGTAATGATATGGGTGCAAATATATAATTTAATGGAAGTAACGTAATTATGTTAAAAAAAAAAAAAAAAAAAAAAAAAAAAAAAAACATGATATGACCAAACAATCGAATGCTTCTTTCTGCGTGTTTTTTTTTTTTCCCCACAGACAAACAAATGGATTAAGAAATATATTTTTAATAAAATGCAAGAAATAAAATAACATATTCACATAAAACACAGTTTGATTAATAACAGTTCTTTGAGTCGAAATTACTTTTCAAACTTTTTCAAGATTCATCATATGCAAATTAATTTCCATAGAATATATCATTATAAAATTTTAATAGTAATCATAATTTTTTTTTTCTTTTCTTTAAAAAGAATATCATCATTATTTTTTTTCTATTTACAAAACAAGTAATTTAATTAATTTCAAAATTCCATTACCTTTGCATTTAATGCGACTTAATAAAATTAAATTTGTTTTATCAAATAATTCTTCATATTATATAGCAGATCAAAATGCAGCATTTTTTAAGTATAGCAACAGGTGGTAATCAATCATCAGATCTAAACTAATTTTAAAGTAAATGAAAATTTAATAACTTAAAAAGTATTGAATCTTCATTTTAAGGAGATATGAAATTAATTTAATTCATTACACCATTTTCAAAAAATAGATAAATAAGAATGAGAATTTCACCTGTAAATTAAATTTAAAATAATTTAAATGTTATTGAATACTTATATATAATACATAATACAGTTATTAAAGTTGAGAACTAAATTTTATTATTTTAATATGACTTTTCTCAAGCATTTTAATCCGATAATTTGCATATTAAACAATTCGTAAAGCCTTGCCTTTCTTTTCAAAAGTATCGTCAGACTTTTCATTAAAAAAATAAGTCGAGGCATCCAAATTAAGTCATAGAGTTAAGTTACTTCAGGTAGAATAGATTTAAACCGGATTTATTCTTCACTGTCCTTTTTTATTCAGAATAATGTTCTTTCAAAACTAGAATTCAACGGAACTTTCAAAATAGAATCCATGCATTAAGATTCACTTATGTTCTAAAAGTTTGAAGAAATAAAAAAAAAAAAAATAGAAATTCCTTCTTTAAAAAAACTTTTTCTTCAGAGGGGGGCATTACGGATTTTTTTTTTTTTTTTTTTTTTTTACTTTTCAAGACGAACGTAAATATACTTCACAAGTTTTTGAAAATTTCAGTATTCTTTCTCACTGTTTTCTCCTTTTCTTTCACTAAGGTATGTATATTTCTTCAAATTTCAACCTCACTTTCGCTACTTGAGCATTTTTCACAGACAAGTTTTCAAATCCATTTCTTTTGAAAATTCTTCAGTACTCAGCGTAAAATGATGTCTTGAATTCTTTTACACTGAAATAGTCCATTTTATATCGCTCGCATTTAAGAATTTTTGAATCGGAGAAAATATGCCAATTGATCAAGAAAGCTTACAAAACATGCATCATTTATCTTTTGATATAAATATATTGAATTTTTTTCTAATCTAAGTAATACGCAAATAACGATTTTTATGGGTCATAATTCAGGCAATTTGTTTTTAAAATATTTAACGAATTTCTAACAGCTGCACAGCAATCTATATGCATTGTAATAATTAAGTAAATATACAGCTTTATTGTTTAAATTAAATGTATTTTGGTAGGAGATTCCTTATCTTTAACACTGTCTAGTTTGTTCAGTAATTAGAAAATATATATAATTGTATTAATTTCTATATAAATACATCTACAGTAAATAATATTTCAAAAGTATGTATTTTTGGAGGTGATTCCATGTACATAATCTAATATAGTAAGTTTAGATATCAAAAACGACATAAAATTGCGTTTATTTATATTCATAAGAAAAAATGAAAATATAGTAAATAAATTATGCAATCTAATATGAAAAATAATATATGGTATCTCTGACTTTATCAATTTAGCAGAAAAATAAATAAAATTAAGATATATATATAAAATATTAAGATAAGATATTGAGCCATAAATAAAATTATATGTTTTTTTTTTTTATTTTTTTAAAAATCTATTCTGATTCAACCAACGGATTTTTTTTCAACTTTTATAAAAATGTGATGATCAATATTTAAAATAATTAGACTTTTAAGATTTTTGAAGATATATGACAAAAAAGATTCGAACATTTAAAAGTGCGGAACATTTTTTCTTCATTCATTGAAAATTAAGAAACCTATGAAAAAAATATATCTATCTACCAAATTGAGTAGAACCAATTCACTGCGTTCTTTCATTTATATTTTGAAAATAAATTACTGTAATACTCGTAATGAGAATACAAAAATAGATTTTTAGTTTAAATTAATGAAATAAATTTTAATTTCTTATCTATAACCATAAATTCATTCGCATTTATGAATTTAAATCTTTTTCCAACCACTTAATTTAAAATTCAAAAAATAGTTTTGAATTAACTGCTAAACAGACGCTTAGTTTCTTTTTACTCTTCTTATGTCTAACTATTGCAACTTTAACAATATAAAACTGAGCTACCATGTCACATGGAAACCTTACGTTTAGAATAAATTCTGTTTCAAATATATTTCTAGATAAAAATCATTTGTCGAATGCATAAAATCTTCGATCATGTTTTCCTGCTCCCTATTTCTATCTGAGAATCAGCTTTGTCAGGGTGCTGTTGAAATTTCTGGTGTTAGTTATTTAAAAATAAATACAAAATTATCTGAAATAAAGCATTTTGTCTGACAATGAAGAAACGAAATAAAGCTTGTATTTAGAAGATAATTGTCTCCATCATTCATCAATTTAAGTTCCACATACACGAAAATAAAATTTGAATATAAAGTATAGTGAGGATGATTAAAATTATATATAAATGACGTTACAATAAAATTAAAATTAATTTCATTGTTCTGTAATAACGATTACCACTGTTATGCAAAACTATAATCTAGCATTTGGCCGCTCTCCACAATGAAATTTACGTTTCTAAACAGGTCAATAAAGGAACTTGCGAAGCGATATTTACGACTTCTAAGACTTTTCAAAAGAAAGATATGAACATCAAACCCTATTTTCAAAAGATGATACTAATGAATCTTTATAAAAAAACCAAATCCTGTAGCTTAAGAAAAATATATCTGAAAATATTATAGTTCCAAATTATGGATACTTTATTTTCATTCATTAATTGTTATAAATATATTTAGTATTATGCAAATGATTTTCGAAATAATGTCTCTTATAATTTCAATAAATTTTTGCGAATTAAATGAGCTGGAATGGTTTCTCAAAATTTCTAGCACAATAAAGATGTTATTATATAGCAAGAAAATTGTTGACAGTGGTTAAGTCAAAGAACACCTTGCATAGCATTGACGGTTAATAATTATGGAATATTAAGATTTGGCTCGAATTTAGCATTTTTAATAAATGTATCATGTGATCCTTGGCGATAAATACCTGGCACGAAATTAATAGCATCCGGAAATCGAATTTGTGCTTTAGACGTATTCTTCCAAAAAAACTGAAAAAAATTTGACACAGAGCTATAATTGTATTCGAAAAATCACTTATCAGCTTTAATATATTTAAATTATTTCGTTTTTGAGTTATCGCGTTTAAAAGTTTCTCAAATTACAGATCAACAAACGATTAACCGCTTGGTTGAACTTCGCTCAAGATTTGGAATGTATCTGTTATAAATATTAAATCTGCGTACTGAATTTTATCCATCTTCGTTCTGAAGTCATAATGATAACTTATACCCGAATAGTCGGACATATAGAATACTTCTGAATGTGTCTTGATCAAAATTTGAAAGAAATCTGCAAATTTTGTATTAAATCCATATACCGAATTTCATCCACTTAGTTTCAAGTGTTTTGGAGTTATATTTGTCAAAGACAGACAATGCCAGTAATGTGGAGATTCGACAAAATCTTCAGCAATTTTTTTTAATGATTACAATACTTTCTTTATACATCGCATACGAGAAAGTAATAACGAATGGAAAATTATCAAATTTCTATATATGATTGAGCAAATGAACTGCAGTACTGTAAGAATTAATACATAATACATAAACATATATTTAATACATAATACATAAACATATATTTAATACATAAACATATATTTATGTACGCATAAATTTGTAAGAACTTGCATGGATATTTATTATATTTTAACTTTTGTAGGTAGTAGTCAACACGTATTGAATGTTTAATTTATAATTTTTTTTGCAAACCAAATAATAATAATTATTATTATTTGCTAGACAGGCAAAATCATGAAAATGCTTCTTTCAAAATCAAAGGCTAGAGATCGAGTTCTATCAGACATTTACAGCATATGTAGGTATAGTAGTAAACGCTTGATTCACCCTCATAGGTCAAACAACTTCATATTATTTAGGGAAGAAAATTAATCTTGCAAATCAAACTCAATCAATCAAAGTCATTAGTAACATTTTGCATATTTCTATTTCAGTACAAATCGAACAAATCACCCGATTTCTATAATTTTTAAATGTATATAAAAAATAAAAAAATAGCAGTTCATTCAAAAGAATGTCTTGAATAGTTTTTCTGGATAGGCATAAAGAATGCAATGACCCGCAAAATTCAGCTACGCCTTTCAGGTACAGCAGAAAACTCCCCAAAATATTTTCTGCGACAAGACACACCTTTGCTATTCCTGATGTGCCTGATTATTAAGGAGGTGTTTTCACGCAAGTGCAGACAGAAAATCTCCCACGCCCAGGCATTAATGTTAAATAAGTTTCCTAGCATCAATCTTTGAAATTACTTTTTATCTTCCACAGAATCTAAAAATTAAAATCATTTTGCTTTCTGTTTCTTCATTATGTGGTTTAAGAACAAAAAAAAGTAACATCGTAAACATTAAAAACGCATTTGATATTCTCTGAATCTAACGTTTGAAAGAAAAGTTATACTTGTCTCCCGGTAACAAAAATTCTTTCAAAACAGTACATGTAAACAGTTGTAACAAGATGAAATTTTTGAAAATAATAAAAAGGAAAATATTTAAGCTGTGAACTAAAGAATTTACATATTATATTATTAAAGAAATTGTTTTAACCCTTTCTAGGGCTGTCAGAAGTATGCTTCCCACCAAATTGATCAATCTTTGTATGAAATTTTGTAGGTTGGCATAAGTTCTGACAATTTTTTTTTTAGAAAGACAGAAATTTAGAGGCTTCAGTTCTTTATCTCAATCAAAATGTCATGTCTTGATTTGTTACTTAATTACTAATTAACAAAATTAATTAATTAATCAAATTAAATTTATCTAATAAGCTAAATGACTACCTTTTCTTATTCTAATTTCAAGCCTAAAAATATTTTAACATAATATCACTAGAAAAAAATGGCCCTTTAAAGGGTTAACCAAGCTATTTAAAAGCAGTCATATCCTCTAAAACTTAATCGGACTAACTTACCGTTTTCGTTAGAATAATTGCTGTTTGATATATATATTGCCTTTGTATTTGATGTCTATCTTGCATTTGAAATCGCAAATATAAAAGCATGTGGACAATTACTTTTAAATTAGAAGCCCGAATTTGACGAGAATATAATTCAACTTTTCAGTTCTTTGAAAAACTGTCTTATATGTGGGAATATCACTAATGAGAGATCCATCAACATTGGTCATCATTATGCTCTACAGGAATCTAATGATACTGCAAAGAGCTAGCTAAGTCTGGAAATATTTTTATAGCATGATTAATTCATTATTTATGCTGAATAAAAAATGAATTTTTATCTATTCCAGGGAAGTCATTCAGTAATGTGGTATGGTTATTATTGCTATAGTTTAGTTAGCATACTTTCTATAATATATGCGATTCATTAAAGTAATTCATTGCCATTTTTTAAGCTTTAATTACCTTTTATCAACAGATTGTTCAGATGCCATATCAGTAGATGATTAGAATTGAAATTACATCACAAAGCTATACTTTAATAGCCTTTTACTAAATATGAAACAAAATTACAAGCTTCTTATAATATACTAAAATATTTATTGAATTTTACGCAGCATTCAGAATATCGAACAACAGAGCATAAATATAGTACAGCAGTTTTAAGAAGATACATACACTTTTTATGTTGTGTTAGAGCATACTTGACAGATAATGTATCTAATAATGAATCAGAAGAACGTGCTAAAAACATATATTGTAAACAGGTCAAATATATAATCTTCCAGAAGCTTACAAACTGATAATGAAAATAAATAAAGAAATAAGAAACTTATTTCTACAGGCACTATATATTCTGATCGCATGTTTTGCTCGTGGTAATGTAATTTCTTCTGATTTCGCATACACTCTTTCGCATACACTCTTAGAAAGAAATGAGATGGGATTACGATTTTGATAAAGTAATGAAATAGTCTAAAATTTTATGGAAATAATGAAAATTTCTTAAAAATTATGCAAAAAATATTATAAATTGCCAAAATTAAAAAAAAAAACTTCAATGGCATTTAAATTGATATTATTGAAAAGACGTTATTTTAAAATTATAAGTAATGTAAAAACCTGTTTTGTGGAATTTATCTCGAAAAATATCAAAAACAACTTAATTTCTATTTGATTTTTTAAAAAAATTGTGATTAAAAATGAGCATATTTTTAATCTCAGAATTTATCCATATGGTATTTTTTGCAAATAATTTGATTTGTAGATATCTAACGCACGCACGCACGCACGCACGCACGCACACACACACACACACACACACACACACACACACACACACACACACACACACACACACACACACACACACACACACACACACACACACACACACACACACACACACACACACACACACACACACACACACACACACACACACACACACACTACCGTGTTATTTAAAGAGATAGAGATAGCCCTATAGCCCTATGTTAGATTTCTTATAACAGAGAGAATATGTTCTTACATTGAGCATGTTGAAAGATTAATTCTAAGAATTTCATTTTGTCATAAATTGTGCCTACGCTGAATATTCCCCACGCTCAACGAAATTTAATAAATAACGTACAAATTTATGATGTCGTATATCGAAAAAGAATTTAATGAAGTATATGCACGCCATCAACTGTAAAACAAAATAACATATTTCAATTAAATTCTGAAAGATTTTATTTCCTGTAAAAATATACAACGGTAAAATTTAGCGAGAAAATAAACACCACTTCCATCATTCCGGTTTTAAGTTTTATAACAGGATAGAAATAAATACTTGAACAGAAATTCTGATAAGGATATCTGAGCTAAATTGAAATCTAGATATTTTTTCAAAGATCGCCAAATCTTATTTTAAGGTTTTTTTAAAAGTTAATTTAAGATGCATTCCTAAGGAAATCTAGTCAGATTATTTTTTTTTATCGTAAAGAGTTTATTAAACTTGATCGTAAGAAATAAAACATTGTTTCTGAGAATCTCGAGACTCTTTCCAGAGAATCTCGATTATCATTTGCAATGCATATTTGCTTTCTCACGGTATGGAAACAAAAATAATCTTTCAACCTTCGAGTTCTCGATTTTTAATGCTGTTTGCGATCAAATAGAATGTGAAATGCATATTGTTTTTTAATCAGAAATTCATCAGACATTTTAAAAAATTTCTTCTATTCCCCAAATATTTTAAAATCATCTTATGTAGAATAGTCTACTATTATCAAAACATAAACAAGCATTAAAAGGGATTACTTGGAAAATGAGACTGTATCGTTTCAATAATAATTTTTAATATTACAACGTTATCATATTTGATAATAAAATAAAAATCATATTGTAGCTGTTAAATGTAAGCAAAAGAGAGAAAAGAAATCGAAGAAAATTTCATCTGCATTTCCAATAAATTTATCAACGTTCTTTGCTTCTTTGCAGTGAAAAATTGTTTTAATATAATGGTGGATCTTCTAACACATTTTGAATTTTCTGCTATTCTGTTGTTTTAACATGATTTTCTTTTATAATTTCTTTTATAATTTATACTTCAACAACAAATACAAAATATTTCGATTTGTTAAATATGATTCCAAAGTTGTGAAATCAATTGATGAAAGATATTGGCGAAATCAGTAAAGCTTTTGAGGTTGAAAGCTCTATCAAAGTTACATACAGTTAGTTATTTTTAGTAATTATTGGATAAAGATAAGCAGAAATTGATGACGTATCTAGGAATCGCATACTTTCAAAAATTAAAACGAATTATCTAGACAGAACATATAATTGCGGCTGAGAGTCTGATTCTTCAGTTTTTTCAAATATTTTAAATGTATAAAAAATTAAATAAATAATAAAAATATTGAATTATAAAAAATTATAATTACAAAATTATTACAAATTATAAAAAAGAATGTTAAATAAGTTAACAGAAATAATTATTTCAAAACTCCAAAAGAATTGTTTTCACCTTCTCCCGTCTCTATAGCACGATGTGCAGTAAATAAAGAACTTCAATTTATGCAGGTCAACTTAAATTTATCATGTAAACGTGAGTTGACTTAATTTCATTTCTTTTTTTCCCATGACCCTAAAATATTCCATCTAAGTTTTTCATCTTCCTAAAATTTGAATATTTCTTACTTTTCTTATTTTAATACAATGGGAAAATATAAAAAAGGGGGCTGCTTTTCTCTAATTTAACCTATTTAAAATACTGCTGCAATTCGTTGCTGACACTTTACTAGAAACAATATCTTGCCGCTTTGGGAGATATAAGCATCATTTTTTAGTGAAACAATATTTTCTCCGGGATCGGTGTTTTTACAAGCTTTAATTAAATTTATGCCTTTCATATTTATAGACTTAGCTATATGGACCTAGTTTCTATTTCAGTGTCAATAGTTTCAGAAGGTTCTTATCGATTAATTCATAAAATTTTGATTCCTTAGGTGTCAACAAGTGGAAATCTCAGAAAAATTCAATACAACCTTCCATAATAATTATATTATTAAGGGATGTGTTAGCGGCTGAGAAAGGTAAATAATTAATAATAAACTTCAAAGAAAGAAGTGTTACGCAGCATACTTAAAAATCTCAAATAATTATAATTATTTTCAAAAATTGCTAAGAAAAAATTCAATAATCGTAAAAGAGTTAAATTTTAAACAGCACTATTAGAAAACTGAGTAGCAATAAAAGTAAGAAAGACAAAAATTAAATATTCATTAAAAACTGATGAATTTACTTTGTGATGAAAATTCCAAATAATATGATATATTTTTATTATTTCGCATTTATATATCATTGTTTTGACTTTCAGAATTTAAAGGGAAAACTATATTTTAATTTTTAGACCGCTAATAAAATTAGATTTTTGAAGAATTCTCCATTTGAATCTATTTTCGTATAAAATTCATAAAACTTGTGAATCTTCTCATAGTATTACATTTTGATTTTCTTTTTGCATTTTATTTTCAAGTAAAGGTAAATATTTTTTCATCTTGCGTGTATCTAATAATCTCTAAAGTCTTTGGATTCTGAAAAAAAAAAAAAAAGATTTCTCTGTTCCACTCCGGAAAAAGCCGATCATTGAAGAATATTATTAGTTCGAAAACAAAAATCTAAGAAACTGAGCAAGGACCATTCGGATAACTTTAGCTTCACAGATTTATACGAATACTTAGTTTTATTTTTGTTCGCAAAGTTGTTTTCCCTGCCATAAAAAAACGCAGTTTCCGGATTCTATTGCTTGAGTAAGGGCCACTTTTATAACTTCTCCTTCCCTGACCCTTCCGTTCATGATACTCGAGGCTCAGAGAACTCTGCCGTTCTGAGGTTTCGACTTTTCCCCAGTTTTCCATTATTTTTGGTGTTTCCTACTTGTGCCAGGACGGAAAAATAACACTTTATCAGTGGAGGAAACTCATCTTTTCTCCCTGTTTTTATCTTTCAAAGACGGCATTATTTCAAGATCTTCAGATTCCGAGTGACAATAAGGCGGCAGGTCCAATGATCGCTAAATCTCCTTTATTATCGGCATCCTTCAATAGATATTCCACTTTTTCCTCATACGGAATCGACCTAAGCTCACCCAAGTGCAAAGTGCTGCCCTTAACATCTTCAAACAATGACCAACCTTTATGGTCAGGAACGGACGAAGGGAAAGAAGAAAAAATAGAAGACTGGCTTCCTTCGACTGCCCATTCTTCTTTTTTCTTGGCCTGATGTCGCCAAGGCGAATAGTTATTACCTCACGAAGCTCCTTTCTTTTGTTTTCATGAAC